>NW_022994099.1:0-142672 GCF_012275295.1 Melopsittacus undulatus | reverse complement strand
CTATCCCTTTTGAAGCCATTTTTTGCCATTTCTAACCCTCTTAAGCCATTTTTAACCCACTTCAAGCCATCTTTGGTAATTCTCAGGCCAGTTTTGCACTCATCTAACCATTTTTTCAAGCCAATTTTTGTCTTTTCTTACCCATTTTTTTACATTTTACATGTTTTCAAGCCAGTTTTTGGCCATTTCTAACCCTCATTAAGCCATTTTTACCCACTTCAAGCCATCTTTGGTCATTTCTCAGCCAGTTTTTGCACTTCTCTAACCTTTTTTAAACTTGTTTTGTCCATTTCTGACCCATGCTTGCTCATCTCTAACCTTTTAAAGCCAACTTTAACGACTTCGAAACCATTTTTGCCCACTTGCAACCCGTTTGAAGCCATATTTTTCCTTTTCCAACCCAGGTTTGCACACCTCTGACACTTCTGGGCCAATTTTGGCCGTAACTACCTGTTTTTTTGCACTTCTCTATCCTTTTGGAAGCCATTTTTTGCCATTTCTAACCCTCTTAAGCCATTTTTAACCCACTTCAAGCCATCTTTGGTCATTTCTCAGCCAGTTTTGCACTTCTCTAACCATTTTTAAGCTGGTTTTGTCCATTTCTGACCCATGTTTGCTCATCTCTAACCCTTTTAAGCCAACTTTGACGACTTCGAAACCATTTTTGCCCACTTGCAACCTGTTTGAAGCCATTTTTCCTTTTCCAATTCAGGTTTGCACACCTCTGACACTTCTGGGGCCAATTTTGGCCGTACTAACCCGTTTTTGCACTTCTCTATCCCTTTTGAAGCCATTTTTGGCCATTTCTAACCCTCTTTAAGCCATTTTTAAACCCACTTCAAGCCATCTTTGGTCATTTCTCAGCCAGTTTTGCACTTCTCTAACCATTTTAAGCTGGTTTTGTCCATTTCTGACCCATGTTTGCTCATCTCTAACCCTTTTAAGCCAACTTTGACGACTTCGAAACCATTTTTGCCCACTTGCAACCTGTTTGAAGCCATATTTTTCCTTTTCCAACCCGGTTTTGCACACCTCTGACACTTCTGGGGCCAATTTTGGCCGTAACTAACCTGTTTGCACTTCTCTATCCCTTTTGGAAGCCATTTTTGGCCATTTCTAACCCTCTTTAAGCCATTTTTAACCCACTTCAAGCCATCTTTGGTCATTTCTCAGCCATTTTTGCACTTCTCTAACCATTTTTAAGCTGGTTTTTGTCTTTTCTTACCCATTTTTTTACCGTATTTTACATGTTTTCAGCCGTTTTTGGCCATTTCTAACCCTCATTAAGCCATTTTTAACCCACTTCAAGCCATCTTTGGTCATTTCTCAGCCAGTTTTGCACTTCTCTAACCATTTTTAAGCTGGTTTTGTCCATTTCTGACCCATGTTTGCTCATCTCTAACCCTTTTAAGCCAACTTTAACGACTTCGAAACCATTTTTGCCCACTTGCAACCTGTTTGAAGCCATATTTTTCCTTTTCCAACCCAGGTTTGCACACCTCTGACACTTCTGGGGCAATTTTGGCCGTAACTAACCTGTTTTTGCACTTCTCTATCCCTTTTGGAAGCCATTTTTTGCCATTTCTTACCCTCTTTAAGCCATTTTTAACCCACTTCAAGCCATCTTTGGTCATTTCTCAGCCAGTTTTGCACTTCTCTAACCATTTTTTAAGCTGGTTTTGTCCATTTCTGACCCATGTTTGCTCATCTCTAACCCTTTTAAGCCAACTTTGACGACTTCGAAACCATTTTTGCCCACTTGCAACCTGTTTGAAGCCATATTTTTCCTTTTCCAACCCGGGTTTGCACACCTCTGACACTTCTGGGGCCAATTTTGGCCGTGACTACCCGTTTTTTGTACTTCTCTATCCCTTTGGAAGCCATTTTTGGCCATTTCTAACCCTCTTTAAGCCATTTTTAACCCACTTCAAGCCATCTTTGGTCATTTCTCAGCCAGTTTTGCACTTCTCTAACCATTTTTAAGCTGGTTTTTGTCTTTTCTTACCATTTTTTTTACCGTATTTTACATGTTTTCAGCCATTTTTGGCCATTTCTAACCCTCTTAAGCCATTTTTAACCCACTTCAAGCCATCTTTGGTCATTTCTCAGCCAGTTTTGCACTTCTCTAACCATTTTTAAACTGGTTTTGTCCATTTCTGACCCATGTTTGCTCATCTCTAACCCTTTTAAGCCAACTTTGACGACTTCGAAACCATTTTTGCCCACTTGCAACCTGTTTGAAGCCATATTTTTCCTTTTCCAACCCAGGTTTGCACACCTCTGACACTTCTGGGGCCAATTTTGGCCGTAACTAACCTGTTTTTGCACTTCTCTATCCCTTTGGAAGCCATTTTTGGCCATTTCTAACCCTCTTTAAGCCATTTTTAAACCCACTTCAAGCCATCTTTGGTCATTTCTCAGCCAGTTTTGCACTTCTCTAACCATTTTTAAGCTGGTTTTTGTCTTTCTTACCCATTTTTTTACCGTATTTTACATGTTTTCAGCCGTTTTTGGCCATTTCTAACCCTCATTAAGCCATTTTTAACCCACTTCAAGCCATCTTTGGTCATTTCTCAGCCAGTTTTGCACTTCTCTAACCATTTTTAAGCTGGTTTTTGTCCATTTCTAACCCATGTTGCTCATCTCTAACCCTTTTAAGCCAACTTTAACGACTTCGAAACCATTTTTGCCCACTTGCAACCTGTTTGAAGCCATATTTTTCCTTTTCCAACCCAGTTTGCACACCTCTGACACTTCTGGGACAATTTTGGCCGTAACTAACCTGTTTTTTGCACTTCTCTATCCCTTTTGGAAGCCATTTTTTGCCATTTCTTACCCTCTTTAAGCCATTTTTAACCCACTTCAAGCCATCTTTGGTCATTTCTCAGCCAGTTTTGCACTTCTCTAACCATTTTTAAGCTGGTTTTGTCCATTTCTGACCCATGTTTGCTCATCTCTAACCCTTTTAAGCCAACTTTAACGACTTCGAAACCATTTTTGCCCCTTGCAACCTGTTTGAAGCCATATTTTTCCTTTTCCAACCCAGGTTTGCACACCTCTGACACTTCTGGGGCCAATTTTGGCCGTGACTACTAACCTGTTTTTGCACTTCTCTATCCCTTTTGGAAGCCATTTTTGGCCATTTCTAACCCTCTTTAAGCCATTTTTAACCCACTTCAAGCCATCTTTGGTCATTTCTCAGCCAGTTTTGCACTTCTCTAACCATTTTTAAGCTGGTTTTGTCCATTTCTGACCCATGTTTGCTCATCTCTAACCCTTTTAAGCCAACTTTAACGACTTCGAACCATTTTTGCCCACTTGCAACCTGTTTGAAGCCATATTTTTCCTTTTCCAACCCAGGTTTGCACACCTCTGACACTTCTGGGGCCAATTTTGGCCGTACTAACCTGTTTTTTGCACTTCTCTATCCCTTTTGAAGCCATTTTTGGCCATTTCTAACCCTCTTTAAGCCATTTTTAACCCACTTCAAGCCATCTTTGGTCATTTCTCAGCCAGTTTTGCACTTCTCTAACCATTTTTAAGCTGGTTTTGTCCATTTCTGACCCATGTTTGCTCATCTCTAACCCTTTTAAGCCAACTTTGACGACTTCGAAACCATTTTTGCCCACTTGCAACCTGTTTGAAGCCATATTTTTCCTTTCCAACCCAGGTTTGCACACCTCTGACACTTCTGGGGCCAATTTTTGGCCGTAACTAACCCGTTTTTGCACTTCTCTATCCCTTTGGAAGCCTTTTTTGGCCATTTCTAACCCCTTTTAAGCCATTTTTAACCCACTTCAAGCCATCTTTGGTCATTTCTCAGCCAGTTTTGCACTTCTCTCACCATTTTTAAGCTGGTTTTTGTCTTTTCTTACCCATTTTTTTAACCGTATTTTACATGTTTTCAGCCATTTTTGGGCATTTCTAACCCTCTTTAAGCCATTTTTAACCCACTTCAAGCCATCTTTGGTCATTTTCTCTCAGCCAGTTTTGCACTTCTCTAACCATTTTTAAGCTGGTTTTGTCCATTTCTGACCCATGTTTGCTCATCTCTAACCCTTTTAAGCCAACTTTACGACTTCGAAACCATTTTTGCCCACTTGCAACCTGTTTGAAGCCATATTTTTCCTTTTCCAACCCAGGTTTGCACACCTCTGACATTCTGGGGCCAATTTTGGCCGTAACTAACCTGTTTTTTGCACTTCTCTATCCCTTTTGGAAGCCATTTTTTGGCATTTCTACCCTCTTTAAGCCATTTTTAACCCACTTCAAGCCATCTTTGGTCATTTCTCAGCCAGTTTTGCACTTCTCTAACCATTTTTAAGCTGGTTTTTGTCTTTTCTTACCCATTTTTTACCGTATTTTACATGTTTTCAGCCTTTTTTGGCCATTTCTAACCCTCATTAAGCCATTTTTAACCCACTTCAAGCCATCTTTGGTCATTTCTCAGCCAGTTTTGCACTTCTCTAACCATTTTTAAGCTGGTTTTGTCCATTTCTGACCCATGTTTGCTCATCTCTAACCCTTTTAAGCCAACTTTAACGACTTCGAAACCATTTTTGCCCACTTGCAACCTGTTTGAAGCCATATTTTTCCTTTTCCACCCAGGTTTGCACACTCTGACACTTCTGGGGCCAATTTTGGCCGTAACTAACCTGTTTTTGCACTTCTCTATCCCTTTGGAAGCCATTTTTGGCCATTTCTAACCCTCTTTAAGCCATTTTTAACCCACTTCAAGCCATCTTTGGTCATTTCTCAGCCAGTTTTGCACTTCTCTAACCATTTTTAAAGCTGGTTTTGTCCATTTCTGACCCATGTTTGCTCATCTCTAACCCTTTTAAGCCAACTTTAACGACTTCGAAACCATTTTTGCCCACTTGCAACCTGTTTGAAGCCATATTTTTCCTTTTCCAACCAGGTTTGCACACCTCTGACACTTCTGGGGCCAATTTTGGCCGTAACTACCCGTTTTTTTGCACTTCTCTATCCCTTTGGAAGCCATTTTTGGCCATTTCTAACCCTCTTTAAGCCATTTTTAACCACTTCAAGCCATCTTTGGTCATTTCTCAGCCAGTTTTGCACTTCTCTAACCATTTTTAAGCTGGTTTTTGTCTTTTCTTACCCATTTTTTTTACCGTATTTTACATTTTTTCAGCCATTTTTGGCCATTTCTAACCCTCTTTAAGCCATTTTTAACCCACTTCAAGCCATCTTTGGTCATTTCTCAGCCAGTTTTGCACTTCTCTAACCATTTTTAAGCTGGTTTTGTCCATTTCTGACCCATGTTTGCTCATCTCTAACCCTTTTAAGCCAACTTTGACGACTTCGAAACCATTTTTGCCCACTTGCAACCCGTTTGAAGCCATATTTTTCCTTTTCCAACCAGGTTTGCACACCTCTGACACTTCTGGGGCCAATTTTGGCCGTAACTAACCTGTTTTTGCACTTCTCTATCCCTTTTGGAAGCCATGTTTGGCCATTTCTAACCCTCTTTAAGCCATTTTTAACCCACTTCAAGCCATCTTTGGTCATTTCTCAGCCAGTTTTGCACTTCTCTAACCATTTTTAAGCTGGTTTTTGTCTTTTCTTACCCATTTTTTTACAGTATTTTACATGTTTTCAGCCGTTTTTGGCCATTTCTAACCCTCATTAAGCCATTTTTAACCCACTTCAAGCCATCTTTGGTCATTTCTCAGCCAGTTTTGCACTTCTCTAACATTTTTAACTTGTTTTGTCCATTTCTGACCCATGCTTGCTCATCTCTAACCCTTTTAAGCCAACTTTAACGACTTCGAAACCATTTTTGCCCACTTGCAACCTGTTTGAAGCCATATTTTTCCTTTTCCAACCCAGGTTTGCACACCTCTGACACTTCTGGGACAATTTTGGCCGTAACTAACCTGTTTTTTGCACTTCTCTATCCCTTTTGGAAGCCATTTTTGGCCATTTCTTACCCTCTTTAAGCCATTTTTAACCCACTTCAAGCCATCTTTGGTCATTTCTCAGCCAGTTTTGCACTTCTCTAACCATTTTTAAGCTGGTTTTGTCCATTTCTAACCCATGTTTGCTCATCTCTAACCCTTTTAAGCCAACTTTGACGACTTCGAAACCATTTTTGCCCACTTGCAACCTGTTTGAAGCCATATTTTTCCTTTTCCAACCCGGGTTTGCACACCTCTGACACTTCTGGGCCAATTTTGGCCGTGACTAACCGTTTTTTGTACTTCTCTATCCCTTTGGAAGCCATTTTTGGCCATTTCTAACCCTCTTTAAGCCATTTTTAACCCACTTCAAGCCATCTTTGGTCATTTCTCAGCCAGTTTTGCACTTCTCTAACCATTTTTAAGCTGGTTTTGTCCATTTCTGACCCATGTTTGCTCATCTCTAACCCTTTTAAGCCAACTTTGACGACTTCGAAACCATTTTTGCCCACTTGCAACCTGTTTGAAGCCATATTTTTCCTTTTCCAACCCAGGTTTGCACACCTCTGACACTTCTGGGGCCAATTTTGGCCGTAACTAACCCTTTTTTGTACTTCTCTATCCCTTTGGAAGCCATTTTTGGCCATTTCTAACCCTCTTTAAGCCATTTTTAACCCACTTCAAGCCATCTTTGGTCATTTCTCAGCCAGTTTTGCACTTCTCTAACCATTTTTAAGCTGGTTTTTGTCTTTTCTTACCCATTTTTTTACCGTATTTTACATGTTTTTCAGCCATTTTTGGCCATTTCTAACCCTCTTTAAGCCATTTTTAACCCACTTCAAGCCATCTTTGGTCATTTCTCAGCCAGTTTTGCACTTCTCTAACCATTTTTAAGCTGGTTTTGTCCATTTCTGACCCATGTTTGCTCATCTCTAACCCTTTTAAGCCAACTTTGACGACTTCGAAACCATTTTTGCCCACTTGCAACCTGTTTTGAAGCCATATTTTTCCTTTTCCAACCCAGGTTTGCACACCTCTGACACTTCTGGGGACAATTTTGGCCGTAACTAACCTGTTTTTGCACTTCTCTATCCCTTTTGGAAGCCATTTTTGGCCATTTCTAACCCTCTTTAAGCCATTTTTAACCCACTTCAAGCCATCTTTGGTCATTTCTCAGCCAGTTTTGCACTTCTCTAACCATTTTTAAGCTGGTTTTTGTCTTTTCTTACCCATTTTTTTTTACCGTATTTTACATGTTTTCAGCCGTTTTTGGCCATTTCTAACCCTCATTAAGCCATTTTTAACCCACTTCAAGCCATCTTTGGTCATTTCTCAGCCAGTTTTGCACTTCTCTAACCATTTTTAAGCTGGTTTTGTCCATTTCTGACCCATGTTTGCTCATCTCTAACCCTTTTAAGCCAACTTTAACGACTTCGAAACCATTTTTGCCCACTTGCAACCTGTTTGAAGCCATATTTTTCCTTTTCCAACCCAGGTTTGCACACCTCTGACACTTCTGGGGCCAATTTTGGCCGTAACTAACCTGTTTTTGCACTTCTCTATCCCTTTGGAAGCCATTTTTGGCCATTTCTAACCCTCTTTAAGCCATTTTTAACCCACTTCAAGCCATCTTTGGTCATTTCTCAGCCAGTTTTGCACTTCTCTAACCATTTTTAAGCTGGTTTTGTCCATTTCTGACCCATGTTTGCTCATCTCTAACCCTTTTAAGCCAACTTTAACGACTTCGAAACCATTTTTGCCCACTTGCAACCTGTTTGAAGCCATATTTTTCCTTTTCCAACCCGGGTTTGCACACCTCTGACACTTCTGGGGCCAATTTTGGCCGTAACTAACCTGTTTTTTGCACTTCTCTATCCCTTTGGAAGCCATTTTTGGCCATTTCTAACCCTCTTTAAGCCATTTTTAACCCACTTCAAGCCATCTTTGGTCATTTCTCAGCCAGTTTTGCACTTCTCTAACCATTTTTAAGCTGATTTTGTCTTTTCTTACCCATTTTTTTACCGTATTTTACATGTTTTCAGCCGTTTTTGGCCATTTCTAACCCTCATTAAGCCATTTTTAACCCACTTCAAGCCATCTTTCGTCATTTCTCAGCCAGTTTTGCACTTCTCTAACCATTTTTAAGCTGGTTTTGTCCATTTCTGACCCATGTTTGCTCATCTCTAACCCTTTTAAGCCAACTTTAACGACTTCGAAACCATTTTTGCCCACTTGCAACCTGTTTGAAGCCATATTTTTCCTTTTCCAACCCAGGTTTGCACACCTCTGACACTTCTGGGGACAATTTTGGCCGTAACTAACCTGTTTTTGCACTTCTCTATCCCTTTTGGAAGCCATTTTTGGCCATTTCTTACCCTCTTTAAGCCATTTTTAACCCACTTCAAGCCATCTTTGGTCATTTCTCAGCCAGTTTTGCACTTCTCTAACCATTTTTAAGCTGGTTTTGTCCATTTCTGACCCATGTTTGCTCATCTCTAACCCTTTTAAGCCAACTTTAACGACTTCGAAACCATTTTTGCCCACTTGCAACCTGTTTGAAGCCATATTTTTCCTTTTCCAACCGGGTTTGCACACCTCTGACACTTCTGGGCAATTTTGGCCGTGACTAACCCGTTTTTGTACTTCTCTATCCCTTTGGAAGCCATTTTTGGCCATTTCTAACCCTCTTTAAGCCATTTTTAACCCACTTCAAGCCATCTTTGGTCATTTCTCAGCCAGTTTTGCACTTCTCTAACCATTTTTAAGCTGCTTTTTGTCTTTTCTTACCCATTTTTTTACCGTATTTTACATGTTTTCAGCCATTTTTTGGCCATTTCTAACCCTCTTTAAGCCATTTTTAACCCACTTCAAGCCATCTTTGGTCATTTCTCAGCCAGTTTTGCACTTCTCTAACCATTTTTAAGCTGGTTTTGTCCATTTCTGACCCATGTTTGCTCATCTCTAACCCTTTTAAGCCAACTTTGACGACTTCGAAACCATTTTTGCCCACTTGCAACCTGTTTGAAGCCATATTTTTCCTTTTCCAACCAGGTTTGCACACCTCTGACACTTCTGGGGCCAATTTTGGCCGTAACTAACCTGTTTTTGCACTTCTCTATCCCTTTGGAAGCCATTTTTGGCCATTTCTAACCCTCTTTAAGCCATTTTTAACCCACTTCAAGCCATCTTTGGTCATTTCTCAGCCAGTTTTGCACTTCTCTAACCATTTTTAAGCTGGTTTTTGTCTTTTCTTACCCATTTTTTTACCGTATTTTACATGTTTTCAGCCGTTTTTAGCCATTTCTAACCCTCATTAAGCCATTTTTAACCCACTTCAAGCCATCTTTCGTCATTTCTCAGCCAGTTTTGCACTTCTCTAACCATTTTTAAGCTGGTTTTGTCCATTTCTGACCCATGTTTGCTCATCTCTAACCCTTTTAAGCCAACTTTAACGACTTCGAAACCATTTTTGCCCACTTGCAACCTGTTTGAAGCCATATTTTTCCTTTTCCAACCCAGGTTTGCACACCTCTGACACTTCTGGGGACAATTTTGGCCGTAACTAACCTGTTTTTGCACTTCTCTATCCCTTTGGAAGCCATTTTTTGCCATTTCTTACCCTCTTTAAGCCATTTTTAACCCACTTCAAGCCATCTTTGGTCATTTCTCAGCCAGTTTTGCACTTCTCTAACCATTTTTAAGCTGGTTTTGTCCATTTCTCCCATGTTTGCTCATCTCTAACCCTTTTAAGCCAACTTTAACGACTTCGAAACCATTTTTGCCCACTTGCAACCTGTTTGAAGCCATATTTTTCCTTTTCCAACCAGGTTTGCACACCTCTGACACTTCTGGGGCCAATTTTGGCCGTGACTAACCCGTTTTTGTACTTCTCTATCCCTTTGGAAGCCATTTTTGGCCATTTCTAACCCTCTTTAAGCCATTTTTAACCCACTTCAAGCCATCTTTGGTCATTTCTCAGCCAGTTTTGCACTTCTCTAACCATTTTTAAGCTGCTTTTTGTCTTTTCTTACCCATTTTTTTACCGTATTTTACATGTTTTCAGCCATTTTTGGCCATTTCTAACCCTCTTTAAGCCATTTTTAACCCCTTCAAGCCATCTTTGGTCATTTCTCAGCCAGTTTTGCACTTCTCTAACCATTTTTAAACTGGTTTTGTCCATTTCTGACCCATGTTTGCTCATCTCTAACCCTTTTAAGCCAACTTTGACGACTTCGAAACCATTTTTGCCCACTTGCAACCTGTTTGAAGCCATATTTTTCCTTTTCCAACCCAGGTTTGCACACCTCTGACACTTCTGGGCCAATTTTGGCCGTAACTAACCTGTTTTTTGCACTTCTCTATCCCTTTTGGAAGCCATTTTTGGCCATTTCTAACCCTCTTTAAGCCATTTTTAACCCACTTCAAGCCATCTTTGGTCATTTCTCAGCCAGTTTTGCACTTCTCTAACCATTTTTAAGCTGGTTTTTGTCTTTTCTGACCCATTTTTTTACCGTATTTTACATGTTTTCAGCCGTTTTGGCCATTTCTAACCCTCATTAAGCCATTTTTAACCCACTTCAAGCCATCTTTGGTCATTTCTCAGCCAGTTTTGCACTTCTCTAACCATTTTTAAACTTGTTTTGTCCATTTCTGACCCATGCTTGCTCATCTCTAACCCTTTTAAGCCAACTTTAACGACTTCGAAACCATTTTTGCCCACTTGCAACCCGTTTGAAGCCATATTTTTCCTTTTCCAACCCAGGTTTGCACACCTCTGACACTTCTGGGGCAATTTTGGCCGTAACTAACCTGTTTTTGCACTTCTCTATCCCTTTTGGAAGCCATTTTTTGCCATTTCTAACCCTCTTTAAGCCATTTTTAACCCACTTCAAGCCATCTTTGGTCATTTCTCAGCCAGTTTTGCACTTCTCTAACCATTTTTAAGCTGGTTTTGTCCATTTCTAACCCATGTTTGCTCATCTCTAACCCTTTTAAGCCAACTTTAACAACTTCGAAACCATTTTTGCCCACTTGCAACCTGTTTGAAGCCATATTTTTCCTTTTCCAACCCAGGTTTGCACACCTCTGACACTTCTGGGGCCAATTTTGGCCGTAACTAACCTGTTTTTGCACTTCTCTATCCCTTTTGGAAGCCATTTTTGGCCATTTCTTACCCTCTTTAAGCCATTTTTAACCCACTTCAAGCCATCTTTGGTCATTTCTCAGCCAGTTTTGCACTTCTCTAACCATTTTTAAGCTGGTTTTGTCCATTTCTGACCCATGTTTGCTCATCTCTAACCCTTTTAAGCCAACTTTAACGACTTCAAAACCATTTTTGCCCACTTGCAACCTGTTTGAAGCCATATTTTTCCTTTTCCAACCCAGGTTTGCACACCTCTGACACTTCTGGGGCCAATTTTGGCCGTGACTAACCCGTTTTTTGTACTTCTCTATCCCTTTGGAAGCCATTTTTGGCCATTTCTAACCCTCTTTAAGCCATTTTTAACCCACTTCAAGCCATCTTTGGTCATTTCTCAGCCAGTTTTGCACTTCTCTAACCATTTTTAAGCTGCTTTTTGTCTTTTCTTACCCATTTTTTTACCGTATTTTACATGTTTTCAGCCATTTTTGGCCATTTCTAACCCTCTTTAAGCCATTTTTAACCCACTTCAAGCCATCTTTGGTCATTTCTCAGCCAGTTTTGCACTTCTCTAACCATTTTTAAACTTGTTTTGTCCATTTCTGACCCACGCTTGCTCATCTCTAACCCTTTTAAGCCAACTTTGACGACTTCGAAACCATTTTTGCCCACTTGCAACCCGTTTGAAGCCATATTTTTCCTTTTCCAATTCAGGTTTGCACACCTCTGACACTTCTGGGGCCAATTTTGGCCGTAACTAACCTGTTTTTGCACTTCTCTATCCCTTTTGGAAGCCATTTTTTGCCATTTCTAACCCTCTTTAAGCCATTTTTAACCCACTTCAAGCCATCTTTGGTAATTTCTCAGCCAGTTTTGCACTTCTCTAACCATTTTTAAGCTGGTTTTTGTCTTTTCTTACCCATTTTTTTACCGTATTTTACATGTTTTCAGCCGTTTTTGGCCATTTCTAACCCTCATTAAGCCATTTTTAACCCACTTCAAGCCATCTTTGGTCATTTCTCAGCCAGTTTTGCACTTCTCTAACCATTTTTAAACTTGTTTTGTCCATTTCTGACCCACGCTTGCTCATCTCTAACCCTTTTAAGCCAACTTTAACGACTTCGAAACCATTTTTGCCCACTTGCAACCCGTTTGAAGCCATATTTTTCCTTTTCCAACCCAGGTTTGCACACCTCTGACACTTCTGGGGACAATTTTGGCCGTAACTAACCTGTTTTTGCACTTCTCTATCCCTTTTGGAAGCCATTTTTTGCCATTTCTTACCCTCTTTAAGCCATTTTTAACCCACTTCAAGCCATCTTTGGTCATTTCTCAGCCAGTTTTGCACTTCTCTAACCATTTTTAAGCTGGTTTTGTCCATTTCTAACCCATGTTTGCTCATCTCTAACCCTTTTAAGCCAACTTTAACGACTTCGAAACCATTTTTGCCCACTTGCAACCTGTTTGAAGCCATATTTTTCCTTTTCCAACCCGGGTTTGCACACCTCTGACACTTCTGGGGCCAATTTTGGCCGTGACTAACCCGTTTTTGTACTTCTCTATCCCTTTGGAAGCCATTTTTGGCCATTTCTAACCCTCTTTAAGCCATTTTTAACCCACTTCAAGCCATCTTTGGTCATTTCTCAGCCAGTTTTGCACTTCTCTAACCATTTTTAAGCTGGTTTTGTCCATTTCTGACCCATGTTTGCTCATCTCTAACCCTTTTAAGCCAACTTTAACGACTTCGAAACCATTTTTGCCCACTTGCAACCTGTTTGAAGCCATATTTTTCCTTTTCCAACCCGGGTTTGCACACCTCTGACACTTCTGGGGCCAATTTTGGCCGTGACTAACCTTTTTTTGTACTTCTCTATCCCTTTGGAAGCCATTTTTGGCCATTTCTAACCCTCTTTAAGCCATTTTTAACCCACTTCAAGCCATCTTTGGTCATTTCTCAGCCAGTTTTGCACTTCTCTAACCATTTTTAAGCTGCTTTTTGTCTTTTCTTACCCATTTTTTTACCGTATTTTACATGTTTTCAGCCATTTTTGGCCATTTCTAACCCTCTTTAAGCCATTTTTAACCCACTTCAAGCCATCTTTGGTCATTTCTCAGCCAGTTTTGCACTTCTCTAACCATTTTTAAGCTGGTTTTGTCCATTTCTGACCCATGTTTGCTCATCTCTAACCCTTTTAAGCCAACTTTGACGACTTCGAAACCATTTTTGCCCACTTGCAACCTGTTTGAAGCCATATTTTTCCTTTTCCAACCCAGGTTTGCACACCTCTGACACTTCTGGGGCCAATTTTGGCCGTAACTAACCTGTTTTTGCACTTCTCTATCCCTTTGGAAGCCATTTTTGGCCATTTCTAACCCTCTTTAAGCCATTTTTTAACCCACTTCAAGCCATCTTTGGTCATTTCTCAGCCAGTTTTGCACTTCTCTAACCATTTTTAAGCTGGTTTTTGTCTTTTCTTACCCATTTTTTTACCGTATTTTACATGTTTTCAGCCGTTTTTGGCCATTTCTAACCCTCATTAAGCCATTTTTAACCCACTTCAAGCCATCTTTGGTCATTTCTCAGCCAGTTTTGCACTTCTCTAACCATTTTTAAGCTGGTTTTGTCCATTTCTGACCCATGTTTGCTCATCTCTAACCCTTTTAAGCCAACTTTAACGACTTCGAAACCATTTTTGCCCACTTGCAACCTGTTTGAAGCCATATTTTTCCTTTTCCAACCCAGGTTTGCACACCTCTGACACTTCTGGGGCCAATTTTGGCCGTAACTAACCTGTTTTTGCACTTCTCTATCCCTTTGGAAGCCATTTTTGGCCATTTCTAACCCTCTTTAAGCCATTTTTAACCCACTTCAAGCCATCTTTGGTCATTTCTCAGCCAGTTTTGCACTTCTCTAACCATTTTTAAGCTGGTTTTGTCCATTTCTGACCCATGTTTGCTCATCTCTAACCCTTTTAAGCCAACTTTGACGACTTCGAAACCATTTTTGCCCACTTGCAACCTGTTTGAAGCCATATTTTTCCTTTTCCAACCCAGGTTTGCACACCTCTGACACTTCTGGGGCCAATTTTGGCCGTAACTAACCTGTTTTTTGCACTTCTCTATCCCTTTTGGAAGCCATTTTTGGCCATTTCTAACCCTCTTTAAGCCATTTTTAACCCACTTCAAGCCATCTTTGGTCATTTCTCAGCCAGTTTTGCACTTCTCTAACCATTTTTAAGCTGGTTTTGTCCATTTCTACCCATGTTTGCTCATCTCTAACCCTTTTAAGCCAACTTTGACGACTTCGAAACCATTTTTGCCCACTTGCAACCGTTTGAAGCCATATTTTTCCTTTTCCAATTCAGGTTTGCACACCTCTGACACTTCTGGGGCCAATTTTGGCCGTAACTAACCTGTTTTTGCACTTCTCTATCCCTTTTGGAAGCCATTTTTGGCCATTTCTAACCCTCTTTAAGCCATTTTTAACCCACTTCAAGCCATCTTTGGTCATTTCTCAGCCAGTTTTGCACTTCTCTAACCATTTTTAAGCTGGTTTTGTCCATTTCTGACCCATGTTTGCTCATCTCTAACCCTTTTAAGCCAACTTTAACGACTTCGAAACCATTTTTGCCCACTTGCAACCTGTTTGAAGCCATATTTTTCCTTTTCCAACCCGGGTTTGCACACCTCTGACACTTCTGGGGCCAATTTTGGCCGTGACTAACCCGTTTTTGTACTTCTCTATCCCTTTGGAAGCCATTTTTGGCCATTTCTAACCCTCTTTAAGCCATTTTTAACCCACTTCAAGCCATCTTTGGTCATTTCTCAGCCAGTTTTGCACTTCTCTAACCATTTTTAAGCTGCTTTTTGTCTTTTCTTACCCATTTTTTTTACCGTATTTTACATGTTTTCAGCCATTTTTGGCCATTTCTAACCCTCTTTAAGCCATTTTTAACCCACTTCAAGCCATCTTTGGTCATTTCTCAGCCAGTTTTGCACTTCTCTAACCATTTTTAAACTTGTTTTGTCCATTTCTGACCCATGTTTGCTCATCTCTAACCCTTTTAAGCCAACTTTGACGACTTCGAAACCATTTTTGCCCACTTGCAACCCGTTTGAAGCCATATTTTTCCTTTTCCAATTCAGGTTTGCACACCTCTGACACTTCTGGGGCCAATTTTGGCCGTAACTAACCTGTTTTTGCACTTCTCTATCCCTTTTGGAAGCCATTTTTTGCCATTTCTAACCCTCTTTAAGCCATTTTTAACCCACTTCAAGCCATCTTTGGTCATTTCTCAGCCAGTTTTGCACTTCTCTAACCATTTTTAAGCTGGTTTTTGTCTTTTCTTACCCATTTTTTTACCGTATTTTACATGTTTTCAGCCGTTTTTAGCCATTTCTAACCCTCATTAAGCCATTTTTAACCCACTTCAAGCCATCTTTGGTCATTTCTCAGCCAGTTTTGCACTTCTCTAACCATTTTTAAACTTGTTTTGTCCATTTCTGACCCACGCTTGCTCATCTCTAACCCTTTTAAGCCAACTTTGACGACTTCGAAACCATTTTTGCCCACTTGCAACCCGTTTGAAGCCATATTTTTCCTTTTCCAACCCAGGTTTGCACACCTCTGACACTTCTGGGGACAATTTTGGCCGTAACTAACCTGTTTTTGCACTTCTCTATCCCTTTTGGAAGCCATTTTTTGCCATTTCTTACCCTCTTTAAGCCATTTTTAACCCACTTCAAGCCATCTTTGGTCATTTCTCAGCCAGTTTTGCACTTCTCTAACCATTTTTAAGCTGGTTTTGTCCATTTCTAACCCATGTTTGCTCATCTCTAACCCTTTTAAGCCAACTTTAACGACTTCGAAACCATTTTTGCCCACTTGCAACCTGTTTGAAGCCATATTTTTCCTTTTCCAACCCGGGTTTGCACACCTCTGACACTTCTGGGGCCAATTTTGGCCGTGACTAACCCGTTTTTGTACTTCTCTATCCCTTTGGAAGCCATTTTTGGCCATTTCTAACCCTCTTTAAGCCATTTTTAACCCACTTCAAGCCATCTTTGGTCATTTCTCAGCCAGTTTTGCACTTCTCTAACCATTTTTAAGCTGGTTTTGTCCATTTCTGACCCATGTTTGCTCATCTCTAACCCTTTTAAGCCAACTTTAACGACTTCAAAACCATTTTTGCCCACTTGCAACCTGTTTGAAGCCATATTTTTCCTTTTCCAACCCAGGTTTGCACACCTCTGACACTTCTGGGGCCAATTTTGGCCGTGACTAACCTGTTTTTGTACTTCTCTATCCCTTTGGAAGCCATTTTTGGCCATTTCTAACCCTCTTTAAGCCATTTTTAACCCACTTCAAGCCATCTTTGGTCATTTCTCAGCCAGTTTTGCACTTCTCTAACCATTTTTAAGCTGCTTTTTGTCTTTTCTTACCCATTTTTTTACCGTATTTTACATGTTTTCAGCCATTTTTGGCCATTTCTAACCCTCTTTAAGCCATTTTTAACCCACTTCAAGCCATCTTTGGTCATTTCTCAGCCAGTTTTGCACTTCTCTAACCATTTTTAAGCTGGTTTTGTCCATTTCTGACCCATGTTTGCTCATCTCTAACCCTTTTAAGCCAACTTTGACGACTTCGAAACCATTTTTGCCCACTTGCAACCTGTTTGAAGCCATATTTTTCCTTTTCCAACCCAGGTTTGCACACCTCTGACACTTCTGGGGCCAATTTTGGCCGTAACTAACCTGTTTTTGCACTTCTCTATCCCTTTTGGAAGCCATTTTTGGCCATTTCTAACCCTCTTTAAGCCATTTTTAACCCACTTCAAGCCATCTTTGGTCATTTCTCAGCCAGTTTTGCACTTCTCTAACCATTTTTAAGCTGGTTTTTGTCTTTTCTTACCCATTTTTTTACCGTATTTTACATGTTTTCAGCCGTTTTTTGCCATTTCTAACCCTCATTAAGCCATTTTTAACCCACTTCAAGCCATCTTTGGTCATTTCTCAGCCAGTTTTGCACTTCTCTAACCATTTTTAAGCTGGTTTTGTCCATTTCTAACCCATGTTTGCTCATCTCTAACCCTTTTAAGCCAACTTTAACGACTTCGAAACCATTTTTGCCCACTTGCAACCTGTTTGAAGCCATATTTTTCCTTTTCCAACCCGGTTTGCACACCTCTGACACTTCTGGGGCCAATTTTGGCCGTAACTAACCCGTTTTTGTACTTCTCTATCCCTTTGGAAGCCATTTTTGGCCATTTCTAACCCTCTTTAAGCCATTTTTAACCCACTTCAAGCCATCTTTGGTCATTTCTCAGCCAGTTTTGCACTTCTCTAACCATTTTTAAGCTGGTTTTGTCCATTTCTGACCCATGTTTGCTCATCTCTAACCCTTTTAAGCCAACTTTGACGACTTCGAAACCATTTTTGCCCACTTGCAACCTGTTTGAAGCCATATTTTTCCTTTTCCAACCCAGGTTTGCACACCTCTGACACTTCTGGGGCCAATTTTGGCCGTAACTAACCTGTTTTTGCACTTCTCTATCCCTTTTGGAAGCCATTTTTGGCCATTTCTAACCCTCTTTAAGCCATTTTTAACCCACTTCAAGCCATCTTTGGTAATTTCTCAGCCAGTTTTGCACTTCTCTAACCATTTTTAAGCTGGTTTTGTCCATTTCTAACCCATGTTTGCTCATCTCTAACCCTTTTAAGCCAACTTTGATGACTTCGAAACCATTTTTGCCCACTTGCAACCCGTTTGAAGCCATATTTTTCCTTTTCCAACCCAGGTTTGCACACCTCTGACACTTCTGGGGCCAATTTTAGCCGTAACTAACCTGTTTTTGCACTTCTCTATCCCTTTTGGAAGCCATTTTTGGCCATTTCTTACCCTCTTTAAGCCATTTTTAACCCACTTCAAGCCATCTTTGGTCATTTCTCAGCCAGTTTTGCACTTCTCTAACCATTTTTAAGCTGGTTTTGTCCATTTCTGACCCATGTTTGCTCATCTCTAACCCTTTTAAGCCAACTTTAACGACTTCGAAACCATTTTTGCCCACTTGCAACCTGTTTGAAGCCATATTTTTCCTTTTCCAACCCGGGTTTGCACACCTCTGACACTTCTGGGGCCAATTTTGGCCGTGACTAACCCGTTTTTGTACTTCTCTATCCCTTTGGAAGCCATTTTTGGCCATTTCTAACCCTCTTTAAGCCATTTTTAACCCACTTCAAGCCATCTTTGGTCATTTCTCAGCCAGTTTTGCACTTCTCTAACCATTTTTAAGCTGCTTTTTGTCTTTTCTTACCCATTTTTTTACCGTATTTTACATGTTTTCAGCCATTTTTGGCCATTTCTAACCCTCTTTAAGCCATTTTTAACCCACTTCAAGCCATCTTTGGTCATTTCTCAGCCAGTTTTGCACTTCTCTAACCATTTTTAAGCTGGTTTTGTCCATTTCTGACCCATGTTTGCTCATCTCTAACCCTTTTAAGCCAACTTTGACGACTTCGAAACCATTTTTGCCCACTTGCAACCTGTTTGAAGCCATATTTTTCCTTTTCCAATTCAGGTTTGCACACCTCTGACACTTCTGGGGCCAATTTTGGCCGTAACTAACCTGTTTTTGCACTTCTCTATCCCTTTTGGAAGCCATTTTTGGCCATTTCTAACTCTCTTTAAGCCATTTTTAACCCACTTCAAGCCATCTTTGGTCATTTCTCAGCCAGTTTTGCACTTCTCTAACCATTTTTAAGCTGCTTTTTGTCTTTTCTTACCCATTTTTTTACCGTATTTTACATGTTTTCAGCCGTTTTTAGCCATTTCTAACCCTCATTAAGCCATTTTTAACCCACTTCAAGCCATCTTTGGTCATTTCTCAGCTAGTTTTGCACTTCTCTAACCATTTTTAAACTTGTTTTGTCCATTTCTGACCCATGCTTGCTCATCTCTAACCCTTTTAAGCCAACTTTAACGACTTCGAAACCATTTTTGCCCACTTGCAACCTGTTTGAAGCCATATTTTTCCTTTTCCAACCCAGGTTTGCACACCTCTGACACTTCTGGGGACAATTTTGGCCGTAACTAACCTGTTTTTGCACTTCTCTATCCCTTTTGGAAGCCATTTTTTGCCATTTCTTACCCTCTTTAAGCCATTTTTAACCCACTTCAAGCCATCTTTGGTCATTTCTCAGCCAGTTTTGCACTTCTCTAACCATTTTTAAGCTGGTTTTGTCCATTTCTAACCCATGTTTGCTCATCTCTAACCCTTTTAAGCCAACTTTAACGACTTCGAAACCATTTTTGCCCACTTGCAACCTGTTTGAAGCCATATTTTTCCTTTTCCAACCCGGGTTTGCACACCTCTGACACTTCTGGGGCCAATTTTGGCCGTGACTAACCCGTTTTTGTACTTCTCTATCCCTTTGGAAGCCATTTTTGGCCATTTCTAACCCTCTTTAAGCCATTTTTAACCCACTTCAAGCCATCTTTGGTCATTTCTCAGCCAGTTTTGCACTTCTCTAACCATTTTTAAGCTGGTTTTGTCCATTTCTGACCCATGTTTGCTCATCTCTAACCCTTTTAAGCCAACTTTAACGACTTCGAAACCATTTTTGCCCACTTGCAACCTGTTTGAAGCCATATTTTTCCTTTTCCAACCCGGTTTGCACACCTCTGACACTTCTGGGGCCAATTTTGGCCGTGACTAACCCGTTTTTGCACTTCTCTATCCCTTTGGAAGCCATTTTTGGCCATTTCTAACCCTCTTTAAGCCATTTTTAACCCACTTCAAGCCATCTTTGGTCATTTCTCAGCCAGTTTTGCACTTCTCTAACCATTTTTAAGCTGGTTTTGTCCATTTCTGACCCATGTTTGCTCATCTCTAACCCTTTTAAGCCAACTTTGACGACTTCGAAACCATTTTTGCCCACTTGCAACCCGTTTGAAGCCATATTTTTCCTTTTCCAACCCAGGTTTGCACACCTCTGACACTTCTGGGGCCAATTTTGGCCGTAACTAACCTGTTTTTGCACTTCTCTATCCCTTTTGGAAGCCATTTTTGGCCATTTCTAACCCTCTTTAAGCCATTTTTAACCCACTTCAAGCCATCTTTGGTCATTTCTCAGCCAGTTTTGCACTTCTCTAACCATTTTTAAGCTGGTTTTGTCCATTTCTAACCCATGTTTGCTCATCTCTAACCCTTTTAAGCCAACTTTGACGACTTCGAAACCATTTTTGCCCACTTGCAACCTGTTTGAAGCCATATTTTTCCTTTTCCAACCCAGGTTTGCACACCTCTGACACTTCTGGGCCAATTTTGGCCGTGACTAACCCGTTTTTGCACTTCTCTATCCCTTTGGAAGCCATTTTTGGCCATTTCTAACCCTCTTTAAGCCATTTTTAACCCACTTCAAGCCATCTTTGGTCATTTCTCAGCCAGTTTTGCACTTCTCTAACCATTTTTAAGCTGGTTTTGTCCATTTCTGACCCATGTTTGCTCATCTCTAACCCTTTTAAGCCAACTTTGACGACTTCGAAACCATTTTTGCCCACTTGCAACCCGTTTGAAGCCATATTTTTCCTTTTCCAACCAGGTTTGCACACCTCTGACACTTCTGGGGCCAATTTTGGCCGTAACTAACCTGTTTTTTGCACTTCTCTATCCCTTTTGGAAGCCATTTTTGGCCATTTCTAACCCTCTTTAAGCCATTTTTAACCCACTTCAAGCCATCTTTGGTCATTTCTCAGCCAGTTTTGCACTTCTCTAACCATTTTTAAGCTGGTTTTGTCCATTTCTACCCATGTTTGCTCATCTCTAACCCTTTTAAGCCAACTTTGACGACTTCGAAACCATTTTTGCCCACTTGCAACCCGTTTGAAGCCATATTTTTCCTTTTCCAACCCAGGTTTGCACACCTCTGACACTTCTGGGGCCAATTTTGGCCGTAACTAACCTGTTTTTGCACTTCTCTATCCTTTTGGAAGCCATTTTTGGCCATTTCTAACCCTCTTTAAGCCATTTTTAACCCACTTCAAGCCATCTTTGGTCATTTCTCAGCCAGTTTTGCACTTCTCTAACCATTTTTAAGCTGGTTTTGTCCATTTCTAACCCATGTTTGCTCATCTCTAACCCTTTTAAGCCAACTTTAACGACTTCGAAACCATTTTTGCCCACTTGCAACCTGTTTGAAGCCATATTTTTCCTTTTCCAACCCGGGTTTGCACACCTCTGACACTTCTGGGGCCAATTTTGGCCGTGACTAACCCGTTTTTGTACTTCTCTATCCCTTTGGAAGCCATTTTTGGCCATTTCTAACCCTCTTTAAGCCATTTTTAACCCACTTCAAGCCATCTTTGGTCATTTCTCAGCCAGTTTTGCACTTCTCTAACCATTTTTAAGCTGCTTTTTGTCTTTTCTTACCCATTTTTTTACCGTATTTTACATGTTTTCAGCCATTTTTGGCCATTTCTAACCCTCTTTAAGCCATTTTTAACCCACTTCAAGCCATCTTTGGTCATTTCTCAGCCAGTTTTGCACTTCTCTAACCATTTTTAAGCTGGTTTTGTCCATTTCTGACCCATGTTTGCTCATCTCTAACCCTTTTAAGCCAACTTTGACGACTTCGAAACCATTTTTGCCCACTTGCAACCCGTTTGAAGCCATATTTTTCCTTTTCCAATTCAGGTTTGCACACCTCTGACACTTCTGGGGCCAATTTTGGCCGTAACTAACCTGTTTTTGCACTTCTCTATCCCTTTTGGAAGCCATTTTTGGCCATTTCTAACTCTCTTTAAGCCATTTTAACCCACTTCAAGCCATCTTTGGTCATTTCTCAGCCAGTTTTGCACTTCTCTAACCATTTTTAAGCTGGTTTTTGTCTTTTCTTACCCATTTTTTTACCGTATTTTACATGTTTTCAGCCGTTTTTGGCCATTTCTAACCCTCATTAAGCCATTTTTAACCCACTTCAAGCCATCTTTCGTCATTTCTCAGCCAGTTTTGCACTTCTCTAACCATTTTTAAACTTGTTTTGTCCATTTCTGACCCATGCTTGCTCATCTCTAACCCTTTTAAGCCAACTTTAACGACTTCGAAACCATTTTTGCCCACTTGCAACCTGTTTGAAGCCATATTTTTCCTTTTCCAACCCAGGTTTGCACACCTCTGACACTTCTGGGGACAATTTTGGCCGTAACTAACCTGTTTTTTGCACTTCTCTATCCCTTTTGGAAGCCATTTTTTGCCATTTCTTACCCTCTTTAAGCCATTTTTAACCCACTTCAAGCCATCTTTGGTCATTTCTCAGCCAGTTTTGCACTTCTCTAACCATTTTTAAGCTGGTTTTGTCCATTTCTAACCCATGTTTGCTCATCTCTAACCCTTTTAAGCCAACTTTAACAACTTCGAAACCATTTTTGCCCACTTGCAACCTGTTTGAAGCCATATTTTTCCTTTTCCAACCCGGGTTTGCACACCTCTGACACTTCTGGGGCCAATTTTGGCCGTGACTAACCCGTTTTTGTACTTCTCTATCCCTTTGGAAGCCATTTTTGGCCATTTCTAACCCTCTTTAAGCCATTTTTAACCCACTTCAAGCCATCTTTGGTCATTTCTCAGCCAGTTTTGCACTTCTCTAACCATTTTTAAGCTGGTTTTGTCCATTTCTGACCCATGTTTGCTCATCTCTAACCCTTTTAAGCCAACTTTGACGACTTCGAAACCATTTTTGCCCACTTGCAACCCGTTTGAAGCCATATTTTTCCTTTTCCAATTCAGGTTTGCACACCTCTGACACTTCTGGGGCCAATTTTGGCCGTAACTAACCTGTTTTTGCACTTCTCTATCCCTTTTGGAAGCCATTTTTGGCCATTTCTAACCCTCTTTAAGCCATTTTTAACCCACTTCAAGCCATCTTTGGTCATTTCTCAGCCAGTTTTGCACTTCTCTAACCATTTTTAAGCTGGTTTTGTCCATTTCTAACCCATGTTTGCTCATCTCTAACCCTTTTAAGCCAACTTTAACGACTTCGAAACCATTTTTGCCCACTTGCAACCAGTTTGAAGCCATATTTTTCCTTTTCCAACCCGGTTTGCACACCTCTGACACTTCTGGGGCCAATTTTGGCCGTGACTAACCCGTTTTTGTACTTCTCTATCCCTTTGGAAGCCATTTTTGGCCATTTCTAACCCTCTTTAAGCCATTTTTAACCCACTTCAAGCCATCTTTGGTCATTTCTCAGCCAGTTTTGCACTTCTCTAACCATTTTTAAGCTGGTTTTGTCCATTTCTGACCCATGTTTGCTCATCTCTAACCCTTTTAAGCCAACTTTAACGACTTCGAAACCATTTTTGCCCACTTGCAACCTGTTTGAAGCCATATTTTTCCTTTTCCAACCCGGGTTTGCACACCTCTGACACTTCTGGGGCCAATTTTGGCCGTGACTAACCCGTTTTTTGTACTTCTCTATCCCTTTGGAAGCCATTTTTGGCCATTTCTAACCCTCTTTAAGCCATTTTTAACCCACTTCAAGCCATCTTTGGTCATTTCTCAGCCAGTTTTGCACTTCTCTAACCATTTTTAAGCTGGTTTTGTCCATTTCTGACCCATGTTTGCTCATCTCTAACCCTTTTAAGCCAACTTTGACGACTTCGAAACCATTTTTGCCCACTTGCAACCCGTTTGAAGCCATATTTTTCCTTTTCCAACCCAGGTTTGCACACCTCTGACACTTCTGGGGACAATTTTGGCCGTAACTAACCTGTTTTTGCACTTCTCTATCCCTTTTGGAAGCCATTTTTGGCCATTTCTAACCCTCTTTAAGCCATTTTTAACCCACTTCAAGCCATCTTTGGTCATTTCTCAGCCAGTTTTGCACTTCTCTAACCATTTTTAAGCTGGTTTTGTCCATTTCTAACCCATGTTTGCTCATCTCTAACCCTTTTAAGCCAACTTTGACGACTTCGAAACCATTTTTGCCCACTTGCAACCGTTTGAAGCCATATTTTTCCTTTTCCAACCCAGGTTTGCACACCTCTGACACTTCTGGGGCCAATTTTGGCCGTAACTAACCTGTTTTTGCACTTCTCTATCCCTTTTGGAAGCCATTTTTGGCCATTTCTAACCCTCATTAAGCCATTTTTAACCCACTTCAAGCCATCTTTGGTCATTTCTCAGCCAGTTTTGCACTTCTCTAACCATTTTTAAGCTGGTTTTGTGCATTTCTGACCCATGTTTGCTCATCTCTAACCCTTTTAAGCCAACTTTAACGACTTCGAAACCATTTTTGCCCACTTGCAACCTGTTTGAAGCCATATTTTTCCTTTTCCAACCCGGGTTTGCACACCTCTGACACTTCTGGGGCCAATTTTGGCCGTGACTAACCCGTTTTTGTACTTCTCTATCCCTTTGGAAGCCATTTTTGGCCATTTCTAACCCTCTTTAAGCCATTTTTAACCCACTTCAAGCCATCTTTGGTCATTTCTCAGCCAGTTTTGCACTTCTCTAACCATTTTTAAGCTGCTTTTTGTCTTTTCTTACCCATTTTTTTACCGTATTTTACATGTTTTCAGCCATTTTTGGCCATTTCTAACCCTCTTTAAGCCATTTTTAACCCACTTCAAGCCATCTTTGGTCATTTCTCAGCCAGTTTTGCACTTCTCTAACCATTTTTAAGCTGGTTTTGTCCATTTCTGACCCATGTTTGCTCATCTCTAACCCTTTTAAGCCAACTTTGACGACTTCGAAACCATTTTTGCCCACTTGCAACCTGTTTGAAGCCATATTTTTCCTTTTCCAATTCAGGTTTGCACACCTCTGACACTTCTGGGGCCAATTTTGGCCGTAACTAACCTGTTTTTTGCACTTCTCTATCCCTTTTGGAAGCCATTTTTGCCATTTCTAACCCTCTTTAAGCCATTTTTAACCCACTTCAAGCCATCTTTGGTCATTTCTCAGCCAGTTTTGCACTTCTCTAACCATTTTTAAGCTGCTTTTTGTCTTTTCTTACCCATTTTTTTACCGTATTTTACATGTTTTCAGCCGTTTTTAGCCATTTCTAACCCTCATTAAGCCATTTTTAACCCACTTCAAGCCATCTTTGGTCATTTCTCAGCCAGTTTTGCACTTCTCTAACCATTTTTAAACTTGTTTTGTCCATTTCTGACCCATGCTTGCTCATCTCTAACCCTTTTAAGCCAACTTTAACGACTTCGAAACCATTTTTGCCCACTTGCAACCTGTTTGAAGCCATATTTTTCCTTTTCCAACCCAGGTTTGCACACCTCTGACACTTCTGGGGACAATTTTGGCCGTAACTAACCTGTTTTTTGCACTTCTCTATCCCTTTTGGAAGCCATTTTTTGCCATTTCTTACCCTCTTTAAGCCATTTTTAACCCACTTCAAGCCATCTTTGGTCATTTCTCAGCCAGTTTTGCACTTCTCTAACCATTTTTAAGCTGGTTTTGTCCATTTCTAACCCATGTTTGCTCATCTCTAACCCTTTTAAGCCAACTTTAACGACTTCGAAACCATTTTTGCCCACTTGCAACCTGTTTGAAGCCATATTTTTCCTTTTCCAACCCGGGTTTGCACACCTCTGACACTTCTGGGGCCAATTTTGGCCGTGACTAACCCGTTTTTGTACTTCTCTATCCCTTTGGAAGCCATTTTTGGCCATTTCTAACCCTCTTTAAGCCATTTTTAACCCACTTCAAGCCATCTTTGGTCATTTCTCAGCCAGTTTTGCACTTCTCTAACCATTTTTAAGCTGGTTTTGTCCATTTCTGACCCATGTTTGCTCATCTCTAACCCTTTTAAGCCAACTTTGACGACTTCGAAACCATTTTTGCCCACTTGCAACCCGTTTGAAGCCATATTTTTCCTTTTCCAATTCAGGTTTGCACACCTCTGACACTTCTGGGGCCAATTTTGGCCGTAACTAACCTGTTTTTGCACTTCTCTATCCCTTTTGGAAGCCATTTTTGGCCATTTCTAACCCTCTTTAAGCCATTTTTAACCCACTTCAAGCCATCTTTGGTCATTTCTCAGCCAGTTTTGCACTTCTCTAACCATTTTTAAGCTGGTTTTGTCCATTTCTAACCCATGTTTGCTCATCTCTAACCCTTTTAAGCCAACTTTAACGACTTCGAAACCATTTTTGCCCACTTGCAACCTGTTTGAAGCCATATTTTTCCTTTTCCAACCCGGGTTTGCACACCTCTGACACTTCTGGGGCCAATTTTGGCCGTGACTAACCCGTTTTTGTACTTCTCTATCCCTTTGGAAGCCATTTTTGGCCATTTCTAACCCTCTTTAAGCCATTTTTAACCCACTTCAAGCCATCTTTGGTCATTTCTCAGCCAGTTTTGCACTTCTCTAACCATTTTTAAGCTGGTTTTGTCCATTTCTGACCCATGTTTGCTCATCTCTAACCCTTTTAAGCCAACTTTAACGACTTCAAAACCATTTTTGCCCACTTGCAACCTGTTTGAAGCCATATTTTTCCTTTTCCAACCCAGGTTTGCACACCTCTGACACTTCTGGGGCCAATTTTGGCCGTAACTAACCTGTTTTTGCACTTCTCTATCCCTTTGGAAGCCATTTTTGGCCATTTCTAACCCTCTTTAAGCCATTTTTAACCCACTTCAAGCCATCTTTGGTCATTTCTCAGCCAGTTTTGCACTTCTCTAACCATTTTTAAGCTGGTTTTTGTCTTTTCTTACCCATTTTTTTACCGTATTTTACATGTTTTCAGCCATTTTTGGCCATTTCTAACCCTCTTTAAGCCATTTTTAACCCACTTCAAGCCATCTTTGGTCATTTCTCAGCCAGTTTTGCACTTCTCTAACCATTTTTAAGCTGGTTTTGTCCATTTCTAACCCATGTTTGCTCATCTCTAACCCTTTTAAGCCAACTTTAACGACTTCGAAACCATTTTTGCCCACTTGCAACCTGTTTGAAGCCATATTTTTCCTTTTCCAACCCAGGTTTGCACACCTCTGACACTTCTGGGGACAATTTTGGCCGTAACTAACCTGTTTTTGCACTTCTCTATCCCTTTTGGAAGCCATTTTTGGCCATTTCTTACCCTCTTTAAGCCATTTTTAACCCACTTCAAGCCATCTTTGGTCATTTCTCAGCCAGTTTTGCACTTCTCTAACCATTTTTAAGCTGGTTTTGTCCATTTCTGACCCATGTTTGCTCATCTCTAACCCTTTTAAGCCAACTTTAACGACTTCGAAACCATTTTTGCCCACTTGCAACCTGTTTGAAGCCATATTTTTCCTTTTCCAACCCGGGTTTGCACACCTCTGACACTTCTGGGCCAATTTTGGCCGTGACTAACCCGTTTTTGTACTTCTCTATCCCTTTGGAAGCCATTTTTGGCCATTTCTAACCCTCTTTAAGCCATTTTTAACCCACTTCAAGCCATCTTTGGTCATTTCTCAGCCAGTTTTGCACTTCTCTAACCATTTTTAAGCTGATTTTGTCTTTTCTTACCCATTTTTTTACCGTATTTTACATGTTTTCAGCCATTTTTGGCCATTTCTAACCCTCTTTAAGCCATTTTTAACCCACTTCAAGCCATCTTTGGTCATTTCTCAGCCAGTTTTGCACTTCTCTAACCATTTTTAAGCTGGTTTTGTCCATTTCTGACCCATGTTTGCTCATCTCTAACCCTTTTAAGCCAACTTTGACGACTTCGAAACCATTTTTGCCCACTTGCAACCCGTTTGAAGCCATATTTTTCCTTTTCCAACCCAGGTTTGCACACCTCTGACACTTCTGGGGCCAATTTTGGCCGTAACTAACCTGTTTTTGCACTTCTCTATCCCTTTTGGAAGCCATTTTTGGCCATTTCTAACCCTCTTTAAGCCATTTTTAACCCACTTCAAGCCATCTTTGGTCATTTCTCAGCCAGTTTTGCACTTCTCTAACCATTTTTAAGCTGGTTTTTGTCTTTTCTTACCCATTTTTTTACCGTATTTTACATGTTTTCAGCCGTTTTTGGCCATTTCTAACCCTCATTAAGCCATTTTTAACCCACTTCAAGCCATCTTTGGTCATTTCTCAGCCAGTTTTGCACTTCTCTAACCATTTTTAAGCTGGTTTTGTCCATTTCTGACCCATGTTTGCTCATCTCTAACCCTTTTAAGCCAACTTTAACGACTTCGAAACCATTTTTGCCCACTTGCAACCTGTTTGAAGCCATATTTTTCCTTTTCCAACCCAGGTTTGCACACCTCTGACACTTCTGGGGACAATTTTGGCCGTAACTAACCTGTTTTTGCACTTCTCTATCCCTTTTGGAAGCCATTTTTTGCCATTTCTTACCCTCTTTAAGCCATTTTTAACCCACTTCAAGCCATCTTTGGTCATTTCTCAGCCAGTTTTGCACTTCTCTAACCATTTTTAAGCTGGTTTTGTCCATTTCTAACCCATGTTTGCTCATCTCTAACCCTTTTAAGCCAACTTTAACGACTTCGAAACCATTTTTGCCCACTTGCAACCTGTTTGAAGCCATATTTTTCCTTTTCCAACCAGGTTTGCACACCTCTGACACTTCTGGGGCCAATTTTGGCCGTAACTAACCTGTTTTTGCACTTCTCTATCCCTTTTGGAAGCCATTTTTGGCCATTTCTAACCCTCTTTAAGCCATTTTTAACCCACTTCAAGCCATCTTTGGTCATTTCTCAGCCAGTTTTGCACTTCTCTAACCATTTTTAAGCTGGTTTTGTCCATTTCTGACCCATGTTTGCTCATCTCTAACCCTTTTAAGCCAACTTTAACGACTTCGAAACCATTTTTGCCCACTTGCAACCTGTTTGAAGCCATATTTTTCCTTTTCCAACCGGGTTTGCACACCTCTGACACTTCTGGGGCCAATTTTGGCCGTGACTAACCCGTTTTTGTACTTCTCTATCCCTTTGGAAGCCATTTTTGGCCATTTCTAACCCTCTTTAAGCCATTTTTAACCCACTTCAAGCCATCTTTGGTCATTTCTCAGCCAGTTTTGCACTTCTCTAACCATTTTTAAGCTGCTTTTTGTCTTTTCTTACCCATTTTTTTACCGTATTTTACATGTTTTCAGCCATTTTTGGCCATTTCTAACCCTCTTTAAGCCATTTTTAACCCACTTCAAGCCATCTTTGGTCATTTCTCAGCCAGTTTTGCACTTCTCTAACCATTTTTAAGCTGGTTTTGTCCATTTCTGACCCATGTTTGCTCATCTCTAACCCTTTTAAGCCAACTTTGACGACTTCGAATCCATTTTTGCCCACTTGCAACCTGTTTGAAGCCATATTTTTCCTTTTCCAACCCAGGTTTGCACACCTCTGACACTTCTGGGGACAATTTTGGCCGTAACTAACCTGTTTTTGCACTTCTCTATCCCTTTTGGAAGCCATTTTTGCCATTTCTAACCCTCTTTAAGCCATTTTTAACCCACTTCAAGCCATCTTTGGTCATTTCTCAGCCAGTTTTGCACTTCTCTAACCATTTTTAAGCTGGTTTTTGTCTTTTCTTACCCATTTTTTTACCGTATTTTACATGTTTTCAGCCGTTTTTGGCCATTTCTAACCCTCATTAAGCCATTTTTAACCCACTTCAAGCCATCTTTGGTCATTTCTCAGCCAGTTTTGCACTTCTCTAACCATTTTTAAACTTGTTTTGTCCATTTCTGACCCATGCTTGCTCATCTCTAACCCTTTTAAGCCAACTTTAACGACTTCGAAACCATTTTTGCCCACTTGCAACCTGTTTGAAGCCATATTTTTCCTTTTCCAACCCAGGTTTGCACACCTCTGACACTTCTGGGGACAATTTTGGCCGTAACTAACCTGTTTTTGCACTTCTCTATCCCTTTTGGAAGCCATTTTTTGCCATTTCTAACCCTCTTTAAGCCATTTTTAACCCACTTCAAGCCATCTTTGGTCATTTCTCAGCCAGTTTTGCACTTCTCTAACCATTTTTAAGCTGGTTTTGTCCATTTCTAACCCATGTTTGCTCATCTCTAACCCTTTTAAGCCAACTTTAACGACTTCGAAACCATTTTTGCCCACTTGCAACCTGTTTGAAGCCATATTTTTCCTTTTCCAACCCGGGTTTGCACACCTCTGACACTTCTGGGGCCAATTTTGGCCGTGACTAACCCGTTTTTGTACTTCTCTATCCCTTTGGAAGCCATTTTTGGCCATTTCTAACCCTCTTTAAGCCATTTTTAACCCACTTCAAGCCATCTTTGGTCATTTCTCAGCCAGTTTTGCACTTCTCTAACCATTTTTAAGCTGGTTTTGTCCATTTCTGACCCATGTTTGCTCATCTCTAACCCTTTTAAGCCAACTTTAACAACTTCGAAACCATTTTTGCCCACTTGCAACCTGTTTGAAGCCATATTTTTCCTTTTCCAACCCAGGTTTGCACACCTCTGACACTTCTGGGGCCAATTTTGGCCGTAACTAACCTGTTTTTGCACTTCTCTATCCCTTTGGAAGCCATTTTTGGCCATTTCTAACCCTCTTTAAGCCATTTTTAACCCACTTCAAGCCATCTTTGGTCATTTCTCAGCCAGTTTTGCACTTCTCTAACCATTTTTAAGCTGCTTTTTGTCTTTTCTTACCCATTTTTTTACCGTATTTTACATGTTTTCAGCCATTTTTGGCCATTTCTAACCCTCTTTAAGCCATTTTTAACCCACTTCAAGCCATCTTTGGTCATTTCTCAGCCAGTTTTGCACTTCTCTAACCATTTTTAAGCTGGTTTTGTCCATTTCTGACCCATGTTTGCTCATCTCTAACCCTTTTAAGCCAACTTTAACGACTTCGAAACCAGTTTTGCCCACTTGCAACCTGTTTGAAGCCATATTTTTCCTTTTCCAACCAGGTTTGCACACCTCTGACACTTCTGGGGACAATTTTGGCCGTAACTAACCTGTTTTTGCACTTCTCTATCCCTTTTGGAAGCCATTTTTGGCCATTTCTTACCCTCTTTAAGCCATTTTTAACCCACTTCAAGCCATCTTTGGTCATTTCTCAGCCAGTTTTGCACTTCTCTAACCATTTTTAAGCTGGTTTTGTCCATTTCTGACCCATGTTTGCTCATCTCTAACCCTTTTAAGCCAACTTTAACGACTTCGAAACCATTTTTGCCCACTTGCAACCTGTTTGAAGCCATATTTTTCCTTTTCCAACCCGGGTTTGCACACCTCTGACACTTCTGGGGCCAATTTTGGCCGTGACTAACCCGTTTTTGTACTTCTCTATCCCTTTGGAAGCCATTTTTGGCCATTTCTAACCCTCTTTAAGCCATTTTTAACCCACTTCAAGCCATCTTTGGTCATTTCTCAGCCAGTTTTGCACTTCTCTAACCATTTTTAAGCTGGTTTTTGTCTTTTCTTACCCATTTTTTTACCGTATTTTACATGTTTTCAGCCATTTTTGGCCATTTCTAACCCTCTTTAAGCCATTTTTAACCCACTTCAAGCCATCTTTGGTCATTTCTCAGCCAGTTTTGCACTTCTCTAACCATTTTTAAGCTGGTTTTGTCCATTTCTGACCCATGTTTGCTCATCTCTAACCCTTTTAAGCCAACTTTGACGACTTCGAAACCATTTTTGCCCACTTGCAACCCGTTTGAAGCCATATTTTTCCTTTTCCAATTCAGGTTTGCACACCTCTGACACTTCTGGGGCCAATTTTGGCCGTAACTAACCTGTTTTTGCACTTCTCTATCCCTTTTGGAAGCCATTTTTGGCCATTTCTAACCCTCTTTAAGCCATTTTTAACCCACTTCAAGCCATCTTTGGTCATTTCTCAGCCAGTTTTGCACTTCTCTAACCATTTTTAAGCTGGTTTTTGTCTTTTCTTACCCATTTTTTTACCGTATTTTACATGTTTTCAGCCGTTTTTGGCCATTTCTAACCCTCATTAAGCCATTTTTAACCCACTTCAAGCCATCTTTGGTCATTTCTCAGCCAGTTTTGCACTTCTCTAACCATTTTTAAGCTGGTTTTGTCCATTTCTAACCCATGTTTGCTCATCTCTAACCCTTTTAAGCCAACTTTAACGACTTCGAAACCATTTTTGCCCACTTGCAACCTGTTTGAAGCCATATTTTTCCTTTTCCAACCCAGGTTTGCACACCTCTGACACTTCTGGGGACAATTTTGGCCGTAACTAACCTGTTTTTGCACTTCTCTATCCCTTTTGGAAGCCATTTTTTGCCATTTCTTACCCTCTTTAAGCCATTTTTAACCCACTTCAAGCCATCTTTGGTCATTTCTCAGCCAGTTTTGCACTTCTCTAACCATTTTTAAGCTGGTTTTGTCCATTTCTAACCCATGTTTGCTCATCTCTAACCCTTTTAAGCCAACTTTAACGACTTCGAAACCATTTTTGCCCACTTGCAACCTGTTTGAAGCCATATTTTTCCTTTTCCAACCCGGGTTTGCACACCTCTGACACTTCTGGGGCCAATTTTGGCCGTGACTAACCCGTTTTTGTACTTCTCTATCCCTTTGGAAGCCATTTTTGGCCATTTCTAACCCTCTTTAAGCCATTTTTAACCCACTTCAAGCCATCTTTGGTCATTTCTCAGCCAGTTTTGCACTTCTCTAACCATTTTTAAGCTGCTTTTTGTCTTTTCTTACCCATTTTTTTACCGTATTTTACATGTTTTCAGCCATTTTTGGCCATTTCTAACCCTCTTTAAGCCATTTTTAACCCACTTCAAGCCATCTTTGGTCATTTCTCAGCCAGTTTTGCACTTCTCTAACCATTTTTAAGCTGGTTTTGTCCATTTCTGACCCATGTTTGCTCATCTCTAACCCTTTTAAGCCAACTTTGACGACTTCGAAACCATTTTTGCCCACTTGCAACCTGTTTGAAGCCATATTTTTCCTTTTCCAACCCAGGTTTGCACACCTCTGACACTTCTGGGGCCAATTTTGGCCGTAACTAACCTGTTTTTGCACTTCTCTATCCCTTTTGGAAGCCATTTTTTGCCATTTCTAACCCTCTTTAAGCCATTTTTAACCCACTTCAAGCCATCTTTGGTCATTTCTCAGCCAGTTTTGCACTTCTCTAACCATTTTTAAGCTGGTTTTTGTCTTTTCTTACCCATTTTTTTACCGTATTTTACATGTTTTCAGCCGTTTTTGGCCATTTCTAACCCTCTTTAAGCCATTTTTAACCCACTTCAAGCCATCTTTGGTCATTTCTCAGCCAGTTTTGCACTTCTCTAACCATTTTTAAACTTGTTTTGTCCATTTCTGACCCATGTTTGCTCATCTCTAACCCTTTTAAGCCAACTTTAACGACTTCGAAACCATTTTTGCCCACTTGCAACCTGTTTGAAGCCATATTTTTCCTTTTCCAACCCAGGTTTGCACACCTCTGACACTTCTGGGGACAATTTTGGCCGTAACTAACCTGTTTTTTGCACTTCTCTATCCCTTTTGGAAGCCATTTTTTGCCATTTCTTACCCTCTTTAAGCCATTTTTAACCCACTTCAAGCCATCTTTGGTCATTTCTCAGCCAGTTTTGCACTTCTCTAACCATTTTTAAGCTGGTTTTGTCCATTTCTAACCCATGTTTGCTCATCTCTAACCCTTTTAAGCCAACTTTAACGACTTCGAAACCATTTTTGCCCACTTGCAACCTGTTTGAAGCCATATTTTTCCTTTTCCAACCCGGGTTTGCACACCTCTGACACTTCTGGGGCCAATTTTGGCCGTGACTAACCCGTTTTTGTACTTCTCTATCCCTTTGGAAGCCATTTTTGGCCATTTCTAACCCTCTTTAAGCCATTTTTAACCCACTTCAAGCCATCTTTGGTCATTTCTCAGCCAGTTTTGCACTTCTCTAACCATTTTTAAGCTGGTTTTTGTCTTTTCTTACCCATTTTTTTACCGTATTTTACATGTTTTCAGCCATTTTTGGCCATTTCTAACCCTCTTTAAGCCATTTTTAACCCACTTCAAGCCATCTTTGGTCATTTCTCAGCCAGTTTTGCACTTCTCTAACCATTTTTAAACTTGTTTTGTCCATTTCTGACCCATGTTTGCTCATCTCTAACCCTTTTAAGCCAACTTTGACGACTTCGAAACCATTTTTGCCCACTTGCAACCCGTTTGAAGCCATATTTTTCCTTTTCCAACCAGGTTTGCACACCTCTGACACTTCTGGGGCCAATTTTGGCCGTAACTAACCTGTTTTTGCACTTCTCTATCCCTTTTGGAAGCCATTTTTGGCCATTTCTAACCCTCTTTAAGCCATTTTTAACCCACTTCAAGCCATCTTTGGTCATTTCTCAGCCAGTTTTGCACTTCTCTAACCATTTTTAAGCTGGTTTTTGTCTTTTCTTACCCATTTTTTTACCGTTTTACATGTTTTCAGCCGTTTTTGGCCATTTCTAACCCTCATTAAGCCATTTTTAACCCACTTCAAGCCATCTTTGGTCATTTCTCAGCCAGTTTTGCACTTCTCTAACCATTTTTAACTTGTTTTGTCCATTTCTGACCCATGCTTTGCTCATCTCTAACCCTTTTAAGCCAACTTTAACGACTTCGAAACCATTTTTGCCCACTTGCAACCTGTTTGAAGCCATATTTTTCCTTTTCCAACCCAGGTTTGCACACCTCTGACACTTCTGGGGACAATTTTGGCCGTAACTAACCTGTTTTTGCACTTCTCTATCCCTTTTGGAAGCCATTTTTGGCCATATCTTACCCTCTTTAAGCCATTTTTAACCCACTTCAAGCCATCTTTGGTCATTTCTCAGCCAGTTTTGCACTTCTCTAACCATTTTTAAGCTGGTTTTGTCCATTTCTGACCCATGTTTGCTCATCTCTAACCCTTTTAAGCCAACTTTAACGACTTCGAAACCATTTTTGCCCACTTGCAACCTGTTTGAAGCCATATTTTTCCTTTTCCAACCCGGGTTTGCACACCTCTGACACTTCTGGGGCCAATTTTGGCCGTGACTAACCCGTTTTTGTACTTCTCTATCCCTTTGGAAGCCATTTTTGGCCATTTCTAACCCTCTTTAAGCCATTTTTAACCCACTTCAAGCCATCTTTGGTCATTTCTCAGCCAGTTTTGCACTTCTCTAACCATTTTTAAGCTGGTTTTTGTCTTTTCTTACCCATTTTTTTACCGTATTTTACATGTTTTCAGCCATTTTTGGCCATTTCTAACCCTCTTTAAGCCATTTTTAACCCACTTCAAGCCATCTTTGGTCATTTCTCAGCCAGTTTTGCACTTCTCTAACCATTTTTAAACTGTTTTGTCCATTTCTGACCCATGTTTGCTCATCTCTAACCCTTTTAAGCCAACTTTGACGACTTCGAAACCATTTTTGCCCACTTGCAACCTTTTGAAGCCATATTTTTCCTTTTCCAACCCAGGTTTGCACACCTCTGACACTTCTGGGGCCAATTTTGGCCGTAACTAACCTGTTTTTGCACTTCTCTATCCCTTTTGGAAGCCATTTTTTGCCATTTCTTACCCTCTTTAAGCCATTTTTAACCCACTTCAAGCCATCTTTGGTCATTTCTCAGCCAGTTTTGCACTTCTCTAACCATTTTTAAGCTGGTTTTTGTCTTTTCTTACCCATTTTTTTACCGTATTTTACATGTTTTCAGCCGATTTTAGCCATTTCTAACCCTCATTAAGCCATTTTTAACCCACTTCAAGCCATCTTTGGTCATTTCTCAGCCAGTTTTGCACTTCTCTAACCATTTTTAAACTTGTTTTGTCCATTTCTGACCCATGTTTGCTCATCTCTAACCCTTTTAAGCCAACTTTAACGACTTCGAAACCATTTTTGCCCACTTGCAACCTGTTTGAAGCCATATTTTTCCTTTTCCAACCCAGGTTTGCACACCTCTGACACTTCTGGGGCAATTTTGGCCGTAACTAACCTTTTTTTGCACTTCTCTATCCTTTTGGAAGCCATTTTTGGCCATTTCTAACCCTCTTTAAGCCATTTTTAACCCACTTCAAGCCATCTTTGGTCATTTCTCAGCCAGTTTTGCACTTCTCTAACCATTTTTAAGCTGGTTTTGTCCATTTCTAACCCATGTTTGCTCATCTCTAACCCTTTTAAGCCAACTTTAACGACTTCAAAACCATTTTTGCCCACTTGCAACCTGTTTGAAGCCATATTTTTCCTTTTCCAACCCGGGTTTGCACACCTCTGACACTTCTGGGGCCAATTTTGGCCGTGACTAACCCGTTTTTGTACTTCTCTATCCCTTTGGAAGCCATTTTTGGCCATTTCTAACCCTCTTTAAGCCATTTTTAACCCACTTCAAGCCATCTTTGGTCATTTCTCAGCCAGTTTTGCACTTCTCTAACCATTTTTAAGCTGGTTTTGTCCATTTCTGACCCATGTTTGCTCATCTCTAACCCTTTTAAGCCAACTTTAACGACTTCGAAACCATTTTTGCCCACTTGCAACCTGTTTGAAGCCATATTTTTCCTTTTCCAACCCGGTTTGCACACCTCTGACACTTCTGGGGCCAATTTTGGCCGTGACTAACCCGTTTTTGTACTTCTCTATCCCTTTGGAAGCCATTTTTGGCCATTTCTAACCCTCTTTAAGCCATTTTTAACCCACTTCAAGCCATCTTTGGTCATTTCTCAGCCAGTTTTGCACTTCTCTAACCATTTTTAAGCTGGTTTTTGTCTTTTCTTACCCTTTTTTTACCGTATTTTACATGTTTTCAGCCATTTTTGGCCATTTCTAACCCTCTTTAAGCCATTTTTAACCCACTTCAAGCCATCTTTGGTCATTTCTCAGCCAGTTTTGCACTTCTCTAACCATTTTTAAGCTGGTTTTGTCCATTTCTGACCCATGTTTGCTCATCTCTAACCCTTTTAAGCCAACTTTAACGACTTCGAAACCATTTTTGCCCACTTGCAACCTGTTTGAAGCCATATTTTTCCTTTTCCAACCCAGGTTTGCACACCTCTGACACTTCTGGGGCCAATTTTGGCCGTAACTAACCTGTTTTTGCACTTCTCTATCCCTTTTGGAAGCCATTTTTGCCATTTCTAACCCTCTTTAAGCCATTTTTAACCCACTTCAAGCCATCTTTGGTCATTTCTCAGCCAGTTTTGCACTTCTCTAACCATTTTTAAGCTGGTTTTTGTCTTTTCTTACCCATTTTTTTACCGTATTTTACATGTTTTCAGCCGTTTTTAGCCATTTCTAACCCTCATTAAGCCATTTTTAACCCACTTCAAGCCATCTTTGGTCATTTCTCAGCCAGTTTTGCACTTCTCTAACCATTTTTAAGCTGGTTTTGTCCATTTCTGACCCATGTTTTGCTCATCTCTAACCCTTTTAAGCCAACTTTAAACGACTTCGAAACCATTTTTGCCCACTTGCAACCTGTTTGAAGCCATATTTTTCCTTTTCCAACCCAGGTTTGCACACCTCTGACACTTCTGGGGCCAATTTTGGCCGTGACTAACCCGTTTTTGTACTTCTCTATCCCTTTGGAAGCCATTTTTGGCCATTTCTAACCCTCTTTAAGCCATTTTTAACCACTTCAAGCCATCTTTGGTCATTTCTCAGCCAGTTTTGCACTTCTCTAACCATTTTTAAGCTGGTTTTTGTCTTTTCTTACCCATTTTTTTACCGTATTTTACATGTTTTCAGCCATTTTTGGCCATTTCTAACCCTTTAAGCCATTTTTAACCCACTTCAAGCCATCTTTGGTCATTTCTCAGCCAGTTTTGCACTTCTCTAACCATTTTTAAACTTGTTTTGTCCATTTCTGACCCATGCTTGCTCATCTCTAACCCTTTTAAGCCAACTTTAACGACTTCGAAACCATTTTTGCCCACTTGCAACCTGTTTGAAGCCATATTTTTCCTTTTCCAACCCAGGTTTGCACACCTCTGACACTTCTGGGACAATTTTGGCCGTAACTAACCTGTTTTTTGCACTTCTCTATCCCTTTTGGAAGCCATTTTTGGCCATTTCTAACTTTCTTTAAGCCATTTTTAACCCACTTCAAGCCATCTTTGGTCATTTCTCAGCCAGTTTTGCACTTCTCTAACCATTTTTAAGCTGGTTTTGTCCATTTCTAACCCATGTTTGCTCATCTCTAACCCTTTTAAGCCAACTTTGACGACCTCGAAACCATTTTTGCCCACTTGCAACCTGTTTGAAGCCATATTTTTCCTTTTCCAACCCGGTTTGCACACCTCTGACACTTCTGGGGCCAATTTTGGCCGTAACTAACCTGTTTTTGCACTTCTCTATCCCTTTTGGAAGCCATTTTTGGCCATTTCTAACCCTCTTTAAGCCATTTTTAACCCACTTCAAGCCATCTTTGGTCATTTCTCAGCCAGTTTTGCACTTCTCTAACCATTTTTAAGCTGGTTTTGTCCATTTCTGACCCATGTTTGCTCATCTCTAACCCTTTTAAGCCAACTTTGACGACTTCGAAACCATTTTTGCCCACTTGCAACCTGTTTGAAGCCATATTTTTCCTTTTCCAACCCGGGTTTGCACACCTCTGACACTTCTGGGGCCAATTTTGGCCGTGACTAACCCGTTTTTGCACTTCTCTATCCCTTTGGAAGCCATTTTTGGCCATTTCTAACCCTCTTTAAGCCATTTTTAACCCACTTCAAGCCATCTTTGGTCATTTCTCAGCCAGTTTTGCACTTCTCTAACCATTTTTAAGCTGCTTTTTGTCTTTTCTTACCCATTTTTTTACCGTATTTTACATGTTTTCAGCCATTTTTGGCCATTTCTAACCCTCTTTAAGCCATTTTTAACCCACTTCAAGCCATCTTTGGTCATTTCTCAGCCAGTTTTGCACTTCTCTAACCATTTTTAAGCTGGTTTTGTCCATTTCTGACCCATGTTTGCTCATCTCTAACCCTTTTAAGCCAACTTTGACGACTTCGAAACCATTTTTGCCCACTTGCAACCTGTTTGAAGCCATATTTTTCCTTTTCCAACCAGGTTTGCACACCTCTGACACTTCTGGGGCCAATTTTGGCCGTAACTAACCTGTTTTTGCACTTCTCTATCCCTTTTGGAAGCCATTTTTGGCCATTTCTAACCCTCTTTAAGCCATTTTTAACCCACTTCAAGCCATCTTTGGTAATTTCTCAGCCAGTTTTGCACTTCTCTAACCATTTTTAAGCTGGTTTTTGTCTTTTCTTACCCATTTTTTTACCGTATTTTACATGTTTTCAGCCGTTTTTAGCCATTTCTAACCCTCATTAAGCCATTTTTAACCCACTTCAAGCCATCTTTGGTCATTTCTCAGCCAGTTTTGCACTTCTCTAACCATTTTTAAACTTGTTTTGTCCATTTCTGACCCATGTTTGCTCATCTCTAACCCTTTTAAGCCAACTTTAACGACTTCGAAACCATTTTTGCCCACTTGCAACCTGTTTGAAGCCATATTTTTCCTTTTCCAACCCAGGTTTGCACACCTCTGACACTTCTGGGGACAATTTTGGCCGTAACTAACCTGTTTTTGCACTTCTCTATCCCTTTTGGAAGCCATTTTTTGCCATTTCTTACCCTCTTTAAGCCATTTTTAACCCACTTCAAGCCATCTTTGGTCATTTCTCAGCCAGTTTTGCACTTCTCTAACCATTTTTAAGCTGGTTTTGTCCATTTCTAACCCATGTTTGCTCATCTCTAACCCTTTTAAGCCAACTTTAACGACTTCGAAACCATTTTTGCCCACTTGCAACCTGTTTGAAGCCATATTTTTCCTTTTCCAACCCAGGTTTGCACACCTCTGACACTTCTGGGGCCAATTTTGGCCGTGACTAACCCTTTTTGTACTTCTCTATCCCTTTGGAAGCCATTTTTGGCCATTTCTAACCCTCTTTAAGCCATTTTTAACCCACTTCAAGCCATCTTTGGTCATTTCTCAGCCAGTTTTGCACTTCTCTAACCATTTTTAAGCTGGTTTTGTCCATTTCTGACCCATGTTTGCTCATCTCTAACCCTTTTAAGCCAACTTTGACGACTTCGAAACCATTTTTGCCCACTTGCAACCTGTTTGAAGCCATATTTTTCCTTTTCCAACCCAGGTTTGCACACCTCTGACACTTCTGGGGCAATTTTGGCCGTAACTAACCTGTTTTTGCACTTCTCTATCCCTTTTGAAGCCATTTTTGGCCATTTCTAACCCTCTTTAAGCCATTTTTAACCCACTTCAAGCCATCTTTGGTCATTTCTCAGCCAGTTTTGCACTTCTCTAACCATTTTTAAGCTGGTTTTGTCCATTTCTAACCCATGTTTGCTCATCTCTAACCCTTTTAAGCCAACTTTAACGACTTCGAAACCATTTTTGCCCACTTGCAACCTGTTTGAAGCCATATTTTTCCTTTTCCAACCCGGGTTTGCACACCTCTGACACTTCTGGGGCCAATTTTGGCCGTGACTAACCTGTTTTTGCACTTCTCAATCCCTTTGGAAGCCATTTTTGGCCATTTCTTACCCTCTTTAAGCCATTTTTAACCCACTTCAAGCCATCTTTGGTCATTTCTCAGCCAGTTTTGCACTTCTCTAACCATTTTTAAGCTGGTTTTGTCCATTTCTGACCCATGTTTGCTCATCTCTAACCCTTTTAAGCCAACTTTGACGACTTCGAAACCATTTTTGCCCACTTGCAACCTGTTTGAAGCCATATTTTTCCTTTTCCAACCCAGGTTTGCACACCTCTGACACTTCTGGGGCCAATTTTGGCCGTAACTAACCTGTTTTTTGCACTTCTCTATCCCTTTGGAAGCCATTTTTGGCCATTTCTAACCCTCTTTAAGCCATTTTTAACCCACTTCAAGCCATCTTTGGTCATTTCTCAGCCAGTTTTGCACTTCTCTAACCATTTTTAAGCTGGTTTTTGTCTTTTCTTACCCATTTTTTTACCGTATTTTACATGTTTTCAGCCGTTTTTGGCCATTTCTAACCCTCATTAAGCCATTTTTAACCCACTTCAAGCCATCTTTCGTCATTTCTCAGCCAGTTTTGCACTTCTCTAACCATTTTTAAGCTTGTTTTGTCCATTTCTGACCCATGTTTGCTCATCTCTAACCCTTTTAAGCCAACTTTAACGACTTCGAAACCATTTTTGCCCACTTGCAACCTGTTTGAAGCCATATTTTTCCTTTTCCAACCCAGGTTTGCACACCTCTGACACTTCTGGGCCAATTTTGGCCGTGACTAACCTGTTTTTGCACTTCTCTTCTCTATCCCTTTGGAAGCCATTTTTGCCATTTCTAACCCTCTTTAAGCCATTTTTAACCCACTTCAAGCCATCTTTGGTCATTTCTCAGCCAGTTTTGCACTTCTCTAACCATTTTTAAGCTGGTTTTGTCCATTTCTGACCCATGTTTGCTCATCTCTAACCCTTTTAAGCCAACTTTGACGACTTCGAAACCATTTTTGCCCACTTGCAACCCGTTTGAAGCCATATTTTTCCTTTTCCAACCCAGGTTTGCACACCTCTGACACTTCTGGGGCCAATTTTGGCCGTGACTAACCTGTTTTTTGCACTTCTCTATCCCTTTGGAAGCCATTTTTGGCCATTTCTAACCCTCTTTAAGCCATTTTTAACCCACTTCAAGCCATCTTTGGTCATTTCTCAGCCAGTTTTGCACTTCTCTAACCATTTTTAAGCTGGTTTTTGTCTTTTCTTACCCATTTTTTTACCGTATTTTACATGTTTTCAGCCGTTTTTGGCCATTTCTAACCCTCATTAAGCCATTTTTAACCCACTTCAAGCCATCTTTCGTCATTTCTCAGCCAGTTTTGCACTTCTCTAACCATTTTTAAACTTGTTTTGTCCATTTCTGACCCATGCTTGCTCATCTCTAACCCTTTTAAGCCAACTTTAACGACTTCGAAACCATTTTTGCCCACTTGCAACCTGTTTGAAGCCATATTTTTCCTTTTCCAACCCAGGTTTGCACACCTCTGACACTTCTGGGGACAATTTTGGCCGTAACTAACCTGTTTTTTTTTGCACTTCTCTATCCCTTTTGGAAGCCATTTTTGGCCATTTCTAACCCTCTTTAAGCCATTTTTAACCCACTTCAAGCCATCTTTGGTCATTTCTCAGCCAGTTTTGCACTTCTCTAACCATTTTTAAGCTGGTTTTGTCCATTTCTAACCCATGTTTGCTCATCTCTAACCCTTTTAAGCCAACTTTAACGACTTCGAAACCATTTTTGCCCACTTGCAACCTGTTTGAAGCCATATTTTTCCTTTTCCAACCCGGGTTTGCACACCTCTGACACTTCTGGGGCCAATTTTGGCCGTGACTAACCCGTTTTTGTACTTCTCTATCCCTTTGGAAGCCATTTTTGGCCATTTCTAACCCTCTTTAAGCCATTTTTAACCCACTTCAAGCCATCTTTGGTCATTTCTCAGCCAGTTTTGCACTTCTCTAACCATTTTTAAGCTGGTTTTGTCCATTTCTGACCCATGTTTGCTCATCTCTAACCCTTTTAAGCCAACTTTGACGACTTCGAAACCATTTTTGCCCACTTGCAACCTGTTTGAAGCCATATTTTTCCTTTTCCAACCCAGGTTTGCACACCTCTGACACTTCTGGGGCCAATTTTGGCCGTAACTAACCTGTTTTTGCACTTCTCTATCCCTTTTGGAAGCCATTTTTGGCCATTTCTAACCCTCTTTAAGCCATTTTTAACCCACTTCAAGCCATCTTTGGTCATTTCTCAGCCAGTTTTGCACTTCTCTAACCATTTTTAAGCTGGTTTTTGTCCTTTTCTTACCCATTTTTTTACCGTCTCTTACCCTTTTAAGCCAACTTTGGCCATTTCTAACCCTCTTTAAGCCATTTTTAACCCACTTCAAGCCATCTTTTTCATTTCTCAGCCAGGTTTGCACTTCTCTAACCATTTTTAAACTTGTTTTGTCCATTTCTGACCCATGCTTGCTCATCTCTAACCCTTTTAAGCCAACTTTAACGACTTCGAAACCATTTTTGCCCACTTGCAACCTGTTTGAAGCCATATTTTTCTTTTCCAACCCAGTTTGCACTTCTCTGACACTTCTGGGGACAATTTTGGCCGTAACTAACCCTGTTTTTGCACTTCTCTATCCCTTTTGGAAGCCATTTTTGGCCATTTCTAACCCTCTTTAAGCCATTTTTAACCCACTTCAAGCCATCTTTGGTCATTTCTCAGCCAGTTTTGCACTTCTCTAACCATTTTTAAGCTGGTTTTGTCCATTTCTGACCCATGTTTGCTCATCTCTAACCCTTTTAAGCCAACTTTAACGACTTCGAAACCATTTTTGCCCACTTGCAACCTGTTTGAAGCCATATTTTTCCTTTTCCAACCCAGGTTTGCACACCTCTGACACTTCTGGGGACAATTTTGGCCGTAACTAACCTGTTTTTTGCACTTCTCTATCCCTTTTGGAAGCCATTTTTGGCCATTTCTAACCCTCTTTAAGCCATTTTTAACCCACTTCAAGCCATCTTTGGTCATTTCTCAGCCAGTTTTGCACTTCTCTAACCATTTTTAAGCTGGTTTTGTCCATTTCTGACCCATGTTTGCTCATCTCTAACCCTTTTAAGCCAACTTTAACGACTTCGAAACCATTTTTGCCCACTTGCAACCTGTTTGAAGCCATATTTTTCCTTTTCCAACCCGGTTTGCACACCTCTGACACTTCTGGGGCCAATTTTGGCCGTGACTAACCTGTTTTTGTACTTCTCTATCCCTTTGGAAGCCATTTTTGGCCATTTCTAACCCTCTTTAAGCCATTTTTAACCCACTTCAAGCCATCTTTGGTCATTTCTCAGCCAGTTTTGCACTTCTCTAACCATTTTTAAGCTGGTTTTGTCCATTTCTGACCCATGTTTGCTCATCTCTAACCCTTTTAAGCCAACTTTGACGACTTCGAAACCATTTTTGCCCACTTGCAACCCGTTTGAAGCCATATTTTTCCTTTTCCAACCCAGGTTTGCACACCTCTGACACTTCTGGGGCCAATTTTGGCCGTAACTAACCTGTTTTTGCACTTCTCTATCCCTTTTGGAAGCCATTTTTTGCCATTTCTAACCCTCTTTAAGCCATTTTTAACCCACTTCAAGCCATCTTTGGTCATTTCTCAGCCAGTTTTGCACTTCTCTAACCATTTTTAAGCTGGTTTTTGTCTTTTCTTACCCATTTTTTTACCGTATTTTACATGTTTTCAGCCGTTTTTGGCCATTTCTAACCCTCATTAAGCCATTTTTAACCCACTTCAAGCCATCTTTGTCATTTCTCAGCCAGTTTTGCACTTCTCTATCCATTTTTAAACTTGTTTTGTCCATTTCTGACCCATGCTTGCTCATCTCTAACCCTTTTAAGCCAACTTTAACGACTTCGAAACCATTTTTGCCCACTTGCAACCTGTTTGAAGCCATATTTTTCCTTTTCCAACCCAGGTTTGCACACCTCTGACACTTCTGGGGCAATTTTGGCCGTAACTAACCTGTTTTTGCACTTCTCTATCCCTTTTGGAAGCCATTTTTGGCCATTTCTAACCCTCTTTAAGCCATTTTTAACCCACTTCAAGCCATCTTTGGTCATTTCTCAGCCAGTTTTGCACTTCTCTAACCATTTTTAAGCTGGTTTTGTCCATTTCTGACCCATGTTTGCTCATCTCTAACCCTTTTAAGCCAACTTTGACGACTTCGAAACCATTTTTGCCCACTTGCAACCCGTTTGAAGCCATATTTTTCCTTTTCCAACCCAGGTTTGCACACCTCTGACACTTCTGGGGCCAATTTTGGCCGTAACTAACCTGTTTTTGCACTTCTCTATCCCTTTTGGAAGCCATTTTTGGCCATTTCTAACCCTCTTTAAGCCATTTTTAACCCACTTCAAGCCATCTTTGGTCATTTCTCAGCCAGTTTTGCACTTCTCTAACCATTTTTAAGCTGGTTTTTGTCTTTTCTTACCCATTTTTTTACCGTATTTTACATGTTTTCAGCCGTTTTTGGCCATTTCTAACCCTCATTAAGCCATTTTTAACCCACTTCAAGCCATCTTTCGTCATTTCTCAGCCAGTTTTGCACTTCTCTAACCATTTTTAAACTTGTTTTGTCCATTTCTGACCCATGCTTGCTCATCTCTAACCCTTTTAAGCCAACTTTAACGACTTCGAAACCATTTTTGCCCACTTGCAACCTGTTTGAAGCCATATTTTTCCTTTTCCAACCCAGGTTTGCACACCTCTGACACTTCTGGGGACAATTTTGGCCGTAACTAACCTGTTTTTGCACTTCTCTATCCCTTTTGGAAGCCATTTTTGGCCATTTCTTACCCTCTTTAAGCCATTTTTAACCCACTTCAAGCCATCTTTGGTCATTTCTCAGCCAGTTTTGCACTTCTCTAACCATTTTTAAGCTGGTTTTGTCCATTTCTGACCCATGTTTGCTCATCTCTAACCCTTTTAAGCCAACTTTAACGACTTCGAAACCATTTTTGCCCACTTGCAACCTGTTTGAAGCCATATTTTTCCTTTTCCAACCCGGTTTGCACACCTCTGACACTTCTGGGGCCAATTTTGGCCGTGACTAACCTGTTTTTGTACTTCTCTATCCCTTTGGAAGCCATTTTTGGCCATTTCTAACCCTCTTTAAGCCATTTTTAACCCACTTCAAGCCATCTTTGGTCATTTCTCAGCCAGTTTTGCACTTCTCTAACCATTTTTAAGCTGGTTTTGTCCATTTCTGACCCATGTTTGCTCATCTCTAACCCTTTTAAGCCAACTTTAACGACTTCGAAACCATTTTTGCCCACTTGCAACCTGTTTGAAGCCATATTTTTCCTTTTCCAACCCAGGTTTGCACACCTCTGACACTTCTGGGGCCAATTTTGGCCGTAACTAACCTGTTTTTGCACTTCTCTATCCCTTTTGGAAGCCATTTTTGGCCATTTCTAACCCTCTTTAAGCCATTTTTAACCCACTTCAAGCCATCTTTGGTCATTTCTCAGCCAGTTTTGCACTTCTCTAACCATTTTTAAGCTGGTTTTGTCCATTTCTGACCCATGTTTGCTCATCTCTAACCCTTTTAAGCCAACTTTGACGACTTCGAAACCATTTTTGCCCACTTGCAACCTGTTTGAAGCCATATTTTTCCTTTTCCAACCCAGGTTTGCACACCTCTGACACTTCTGGGGCCAATTTTGGCCGTAACTAACCTGTTTTTGCACTTCTCTATCCCTTTTGGAAGCCATTTTTGGCCATTTCTAACCCTCTTTAAGCCATTTTTAACCCACTTCAAGCCATCTTTGGTCATTTCTCAGCCAGTTTTGCACTTCTCTAACCATTTTTAAGCTGGTTTTTGTCTTTTCTTACCCATTTTTTTACCGTATTTTACATGTTTTCAGCCGTTTTTGGCCATTTCTAACCCTCATTAAGCCATTTTTAACCCACTTCAAGCCATCTTTCGTCATTTCTCAGCCAGTTTTGCACTTCTCTAACCATTTTTAAACTTGTTTTGTCCATTTCTGACCCATGCTTGCTCATCTCTAACCCTTTTAAGCCAACTTTAACGACTTCGAAACCATTTTTGCCCACTTGCAACCTGTTTGAAGCCATATTTTTCCTTTTCCAACCCAGGTTTGCACACCTCTGACACTTCTGGGGACAATTTTGGCCGTAACTAACCTGTTTTTGCACTTCTCTATCCCTTTTGGAAGCCATTTTTTGCCATTTCTTACCCTCTTTAAGCCATTTTTAACCCACTTCAAGCCATCTTTGGTCATTTCTCAGCCAGTTTTGCACTTCTCTAACCATTTTTAAGCTGGTTTTGTCCATTTCTAACCCATGTTTGCTCATCTCTAACCCTTTTAAGCCAACTTTAACGACTTCGAAACCATTTTTGCCCACTTGCAACCTGTTTGAAGCCATATTTTTCCTTTTCCAACCCAGGTTTGCACACCTCTGACACTTCTGGGGCCAATTTTGGCCGTAACTAACCTGTTTTTGCACTTCTCTATCCCTTTGGAAGCCATTTTTGGCCATTTCTAACCCTCTTTAAGCCATTTTTAACCCACTTCAAGCCATCTTTGGTCATTTCTCAGCCAGTTTTGCACTTCTCTAACCATTTTTAAGCTGGTTTTGTCCATTTCTGACCCATGTTTGCTCATCTCTAACCCTTTTAAGCCAACTTTAACGACTTCGAAACCATTTTTGCCCACTTGCAACCTGTTTGAAGCCATATTTTTCCTTTTCCAACCCGGTTTGCACACCTCTGACACTTCTGGGGCCAATTTTGGCCGTAACTAACCTGTTTTTGTACTTCTGTATCCCTTTTGGAAGCCATTTTTGGCCATTTCTAACCCTCTTTAAGCCATTTTTAACCCACTTCAAGCCATCTTTGGTCATTTCTCAGCCAGTTTTGCACTTCTCTAACCATTTTTAAGCTGGTTTTGTCCATTTCTGACCCATGTTTGCTCATCTCTAACCCTTTTAAGCCAACTTTGACGACTTCGAAACCATTTTTGCCCACTTGCAACCCGTTTGAAGCCATATTTTTCCTTTTCCAACCAGGTTTGCACACCTCTGACACTTCTGGGGCCAATTTTGGCCGTAACTAACCTGTTTTTGCACTTCTCTATCCCTTTTGGAAGCCATTTTTGGCCATTTCTAACCCTCTTTAAGCCATTTTTAACCCACTTCAAGCCATCTTTGGTCATTTCTCAGCCAGTTTTGCACTTCTCTAACCATTTTTAAGCTGGTTTTTGTCTTTTCTTACCCATTTTTTTACCGTATTTTACATGTTTTCAGCCGTTTTTGGCCATTTCTAACCCTCATTAAGCCATTTTTAACCCACTTCAAGCCATCTTTCGTCATTTCTCAGCCAGTTTTGCACTTCTCTAACCATTTTTAAACTTGTTTTGTCCATTTCTGACCCATGCTTGCTCATCTCTAACCCTTTTAAGCCAACTTTAACGACTTCGAAACCATTTTTGCCCACTTGCAACCTGTTTGAAGCCATATTTTTCCTTTTCCAACCCAGGTTTGCACACCTCTGACACTTCTGGGGACAATTTTGGCCGTAACTTACCTGTTTTTTGCACTTCTCTATCCCTTTTGGAAGCCATTTTTGGCCATTTCTAACCCTCTTTAAGCCATTTTTAACCCACTTCAAGCCATCTTTGGTCATTTCTCAGCCAGTTTTGCACTTCTCTAACCATTTTTAAGCTGGTTTTGTCCATTTCTGACCCATGTTTGCTCATCTCTAACCCTTTTAAGCCAACTTTAACGACTTCGAAACCATTTTTGCCCACTTGCAACCTGTTTGAAGCCATATTTTTCCTTTTCCAACCCAGGTTTGCACACCTCTGACACTTCTGGGGCCAATTTTGGCCGTAACTAACCGTTTTTGCACTTCTCTATCCCTTTGGAAGCCATTTTTGGCCATTTCTAACCCTCTTTAAGCCATTTTTAACCCACTTCAAGCCATCTTTGGTCATTTCTCAGCCAGTTTTGCACTTCTCTAACCATTTTTAAGCTGGTTTTGTCCATTTCTGACCCATGTTTGCTCATCTCTAACCCTTTTAAGCCAACTTTGACGACTTCGAAACCATTTTTGCCCACTTGCAACCTGTTTGAAGCCATATTTTTCCTTTTCCAACCCAGGTTTGCACACCTCTGACACTTCTGGGGCCAATTTTGGCCGTAACTAACCTGTTTTTGCACTTCTCTATCCCTTTTGGAAGCCATTTTTGGCCATTTCTAACCCTCTTTAAGCCATTTTTAACCCACTTCAAGCCATCTTTGGTCATTTCTCAGCCAGTTTTGCACTTCTCTAACCATTTTTAAGCTGGTTTTTGTCTTTTCTTACCCATTTTTTTACCGTATTTTACATGTTTTCAGCCGTTTTTGGCCATTTCTAACCCTCATTAAGCCATTTTTAACCCACTTCAAGCCATCTTTCGTCATTTCTCAGCCAGTTTTGCACTTCTCTAACCATTTTTAACTTGTTTTGTCCATTTCTGACCCATGCTTGCTCATCTCTAACCCTTTTAAGCCAACTTTAACGACTTCGAAACCATTTTTGCCCACTTGCAACCTGTTTGAAGCCATATTTTTCCTTTTCCAACCCAGGTTTGCACACCTCTGACACTTCTGGGGACAATTTTGGCCGTAACTAACCTGTTTTTTGCACTTCTCTATCCCTTTTGGAAGCCATTTTTTGCCATTTCTAACCCTCTTTAAGCCATTTTTAACCCACTTCAAGCCATCTTTGGTCATTTCTCAGCCAGTTTTGCACTTCTCTAACCATTTTTAAGCTGGTTTTGTCCATTTCTGACCCATGTTTGCTCATCTCTAACCCTTTTAAGCCAACTTTGACGACTTCGAAACCATTTTTGCCCACTTGCAACCTGTTTGAAGCCATATTTTTCCTTTTCCAACCCAGGTTTGCACACCTCTGACACTTCTGGGGCCAATTTTGGCCGTACTAACCTGTTTTTTGCACTTCTCTATCCTTTTGGAAGCCATTTTTGGCCATTTCTAACCCTCTTTAAGCCATTTTTAACCCACTTCAAGCCATCTTTGGTCATTTCTCAGCCAGTTTTGCACTTCTCTAACCATTTTTAAGCTGGTTTTTGTCTTTTCTTACCCATTTTTTTACCGTATTTTACATGTTTCAGCCGTTTTTGGCCATTTCTAACCCTCATTAAGCCATTTTTAACCCACTTCAAGCCATCTTTCGTCATTTCTCAGCCAGTTTTGCACTTCTCTAACCATTTTTAAACTTGTTTTGTCCATTTCTGACCCATGCTTGCTCATCTCTAACCCTTTTAAGCCAACTTTAACGACTTCGAAACCATTTTTGCCCACTTGCAACCTGTTTGAAGCCATATTTTTCCTTTTCCAACCCAGGTTTGCACACCTCTGACACTTCTGGGGACAATTTTGGCCGTAACTAACCTGTTTTTTGCACTTCTCTATCCCTTTTGGAAGCCATTTTTTGCCATTTCTAACCCTCTTTAAGCCATTTTTAACCCACTTCAAGCCATCTTTGGTCATTTCTCAGCCAGTTTTGCACTTCTCTAACCATTTTTAAGCTGGTTTTGTCCATTTCTGACCCATGTTTGCTCATCTCTAACCCTTTTAAGCCAACTTTAACGACTTCGAAACCATTTTTGCCCACTTGCAACCTGTTTGAAGCCATATTTTTCCTTTTCCAACCCAGGTTTGCACACCTCTGACACTTCTGGGGCCAATTTTGGCCGTGACTAACCCGTTTTTGTACTTCTCTATCCCTTTGGAAGCCATTTTTGGCCATTTCTAACCCTCTTTAAGCCATTTTTAACCCACTTCAAGCCATCTTTGGTCATTTCTCAGCCAGTTTTGCACTTCTCTAACCATTTTTAAGCTGGTTTTTGTCTTTTCTTACCCATTTTTTACCGTATTTTACATGTTTTCAGCCATTTTTGGCCATTTCTAACCCTCATTAAGCCATTTTTAACCCACTTCAAGCCATCTTTGGTCATTTCTCAGCCAGTTTTGCACTTCTCTAACCATTTTTAAACTTGTTTTGTCCATTTCTGACCCATGTTTGCTCATCTCTAACCCTTTTAAGCCAACTTTAACGACTTCGAAACCATTTTTGCCCACTTGCAACCTGTTTGAAGCCATATTTTTCCTTTTCCAACCCAGGTTTGCACACCTCTGACACTTCTGGGGACAATTTTGGCCGTAACTAACCTGTTTTTGCACTTCTCTATCCCTTTTGGAAGCCATTTTTTGGCCATTTCTAACCCTCTTTAAGCCATTTTTAACCCACTTCAAGCCATCTTTGGTCATTTCTCAGCCAGTTTTGCACTTCTCTAACCATTTTTAAGCTGGTTTTGTCCATTTCTGACCCATGTTTGCTCATCTCTAACCCTTTTAAGCCAACTTTAACGACTTCGAAACCATTTTTGCCCACTTGCAACCTGTTTGAAGCCATATTTTTCCTTTTCCAACCCAGGTTTGCACACCTCTGACACTTCTGGGGCAATTTTGGCCGTAACTAACCTGTTTTTGCACTTCTCTATCCCTTTTGGAAGCCATTTTTGGCCATTTCTAACCCTCTTTAAGCCATTTTTAACCCACTTCAAGCCATCTTTGGTCATTTCTCAGCCAGTTTTGCACTTCTCTAACCATTTTTAAGCTGGTTTTGTCCATTTCTGACCCATGTTTGCTCATCTCTAACCCTTTTAAGCCAACTTTAACGACTTCGAAACCATTTTTGCCCACTTGCAACCCGTTTGAAGCCATATTTTTCCTTTTCCAACCCAGGTTTGCACACCTCTGACACTTCTGGGGCCAATTTTGGCCGTAACTAACCTGTTTTTGCACTTCTCTATCCCTTTTGGAAGCCATTTTTGGCCATTTCTAACCCTCTTTAAGCCATTTTTAACCCACTTCAAGCCATCTTTGGTCATTTCTCAGCCAGTTTTGCACTTCTCTAACCATTTTTAAGCTGGTTTTGTCCATTTCTGACCCATGTTTGCTCATCTCTAACCCTTTTAAGCCAACTTTAACGACTTCGAAACCATTTTTGCCCACTTGCAACCTGTTTGAAGCCATATTTTTCCTTTTCCAACCCAGGTTTGCACACCTCTGACACTTCTGGGGACAATTTTGGCCGTAACTAACCTGTTTTTGCACTTCTCTATCCCTTTTGGAAGCCATTTTTGGCCATTTCTAACCCTCTTTAAGCCATTTTTAACCCACTTCAAGCCATCTTTGGTCATTTCTCAGCCAGTTTTGCACTTCTCTAACCATTTTTAAGCTGGTTTTTGTCTTTTCTTACCCATTTTTTTACCGTATTTTACATGTTTTCAGCCATTTTTGGCCATTTCTAACCCTCATTAAGCCATTTTTAACCCACTTCAAGCCATCTTTCGTCATTTCTCAGCCAGTTTTGCACTTCTCTAACCATTTTTAAACTTGTTTTGTCCATTTCTGACCCATGCTTGCTCATCTCTAACCCTTTTAAGCCAACTTTAACGACTTCGAAACCATTTTTGCCCACTTGCAACCTGTTTGAAGCCATATTTTTCCTTTTCCAACCAGGTTTGCACACCTCTGACACTTCTGGGGACAATTTTGGCCGTAACTAACCTTTTTTTGCACTTCTCTATCCCTTTTGGAAGCCATTTTTAGCCATTTCTAACCCTCATTAAGCCATTTTTAACCCACTTCAAGCCATCTTTGGTCATTTCTCAGCCAGTTTTGCACTTCTCTAACCATTTTTAAGCTGGTTTTGTCCATTTCTAACCCATGTTTGCTCATCTCTAACCCTTTTAAGCCAACTTTAACGACTTCGAAACCATTTTTGCCCACTTGCAACCTGTTTGAAGCCATATTTTTCCTTTTCCAACCCAGGTTTGCACACCTCTGACACTTCTGGGGACAATTTTGGCCGTAACTAACCTGTTTTTGCACTTCTCTATCCCTTTTGGAAGCCATTTTTGGCCATTTCTAACCCTCTTTAAGCCATTTTTAACCCACTTCAAGCCATCTTTGGTCATTTCTCAGCCAGTTTTGCACTTCTCTAACCATTTTTAAGCTGGTTTTGTCCATTTCTGACCCATGTTTGCTCATCTCTAACCCTTTTAAGCCAACTTTAACGACTTCGAAACCATTTTTGCCCACTTGCAACCTGTTTGAAGCCATATTTTTCCTTTTCCAACCCAGGTTTGCACACCTCTGACACTTCTGGGGCCAATTTTGGCCGTAACTAACCTGTTTTTGCACTTCTCTATCCCTTTTGGAAGCCATTTTTGGCCATTTCTAACCCTCTTTAAGCCATTTTTAACCCACTTCAAGCCATCTTTGGTCATTTCTCAGCCAGTTTTGCACTTCTCTAACCATTTTTAAGCTGGTTTTGTCCATTTCTGACCCATGTTTGCTCATCTCTAACCCTTTTAAGCCAACTTTGACGACTTCGAAACCATTTTTGCCCACTTGCAACCTGTTTGAAGCCATATTTTTCCTTTTCCAACCAGGTTTGCACACCTCTGACACTTCTGGGGCCAATTTTGGCCGTAACTAACCTGTTTTTGCACTTCTCTATCCCTTTTGGAAGCCATTTTTGGCCATTTCTAACCCTCTTTAAGCCATTTTTAACCCACTTCAAGCCATCTTTGGTCATTTCTCAGCCAGTTTTGCACTTCTCTAACCATTTTTAAGCTGGTTTTTGTCTTTTCTTACCCATTTTTTTACCGTATTTTACATGTTTTCAGCCGTTTTTGGCCATTTCTAACCCTCATTAAGCCATTTTTAACCCACTTCAAGCCATCTTTCGTCATTTCTCAGCCAGTTTTGCACTTCTCTAACCATTTTTAAACTTGTTTTGTCCATTTCTGACCCATGCTTGCTCATCTCTAACCCTTTTAAGCCACTTTAACGACTTCGAAACCATTTTTGCCCACTTGCAACCTGTTTGAAGCCATATTTTTCCTTTTCCAACCCAGGTTTGCACACCTCTGACACTTCTGGGGACAATTTTGGCCGTAACTAACCTGTTTTTGCACTTCTCTATCCCTTTTGGAAGCCATTTTTTGCCATTTCTTACCCTCTTTAAGCCATTTTTAACCCACTTCAAGCCATCTTTGGTCATTTCTCAGCCAGTTTTGCACTTCTCTAACCATTTTTAAGCTGGTTTTGTCCATTTCTGACCCATGTTTGCTCATCTCTAACCCTTTTAAGCCAACTTTAACGACTTCGAAACCATTTTTGCCCACTTGCAACCTGTTTGAAGCCATATTTTTCCTTTTCCAACCCAGGTTTGCACACCTCTGACACTTCTGGGGACAATTTTGGCCGTAACTAACCTGTTTTTGCACTTCTCTATCCCTTTTGGAAGCCATTTTTGGCCATTTCTAACCCTCTTTAAGCCATTTTTAACCCACTTCAAGCCATCTTTGGTCATTTCTCAGCCAGTTTTGCACTTCTCTAACCATTTTTAAGCTGGTTTTGTCCATTTCTGACCCATGTTTGCTCATCTCTAACCCTTTTAAGCCAACTTTAACGACTTCGAAACCATTTTTGCCCACTTGCAACCTGTTTGAAGCCATATTTTTCCTTTTCCAACCAGGTTTGCACACCTCTGACACTTCTGGGACAATTTTGGCCGTAACTAACCTGTTTTTGCACTTCTCTATCCCTTTTGGAAGCCATTTTTGGCCATTTCTAACCCTCTTTAAGCCATTTTTAACCCACTTCAAGCCATCTTTGGTCATTTCTCAGCCAGTTTTGCACTTCTCTAACCATTTTTAAGCTGGTTTTGTCCATTTCTGACCCATGTTTGCTCATCTCTAACCCTTTTAAGCCAACTTTGACGACTTCGAAACCATTTTTGCCCACTTGCAACCCGTTTGAAGCCATATTTTTCCTTTTCCAATTCAGGTTTGCACACCTCTGACACTTCTGGGGCCAATTTTGGCCGTAACTAACCCGTTTTTGTACTTCTCTATCCCTTTGGAAGCCATTTTTGGCCATTTCTAACCCTCTTTAAGCCATTTTTAACCCACTTCAAGCCATCTTTGGTCATTTCTCAGCCAGTTTTGCACTTCTCTAACCATTTTTAAGCTGGTTTTTGTCTTTTCTTACCCATTTTTTTACCGTATTTTACATGTTTTCAGCCGTTTTTGGCCATTTCTAACCCTCATTAAGCCATTTTTAACCCACTTCAAGCCATCTTTGTCATTTCTCAGCCAGTTTTGCACTTCTCTAACCATTTTTAAACTTGTTTTGTCCATTTCTGACCCATGTTTGCTCATCTCTAACCCTTTTAAGCCAACTTTAACGACTTCGAAACCATTTTTGCCCACTTGCAACCTGTTTGAAGCCATATTTTTCCTTTTCCAACCAGGTTTGCACACCTCTGACACTTCTGGGGACAATTTTGGCCGTAACTAACCCTTTTTGCACTTCTCTATCCCTTTTGGAAGCCATTTTTGGCCATTTCTAACCCTCTTTAAGCCATTTTTAACCCACTTCAAGCCATCTTTGGTCATTTCTCAGCCAGTTTTGCACTTCTCTAACCATTTTTAAGCTGGTTTTTGTCTTTTCTTACCCATTTTTTTACCGTATTTTACATGTTTTCAGCCGTTTTTGGCCATTTCTAACCCTCATTAAGCCATTTTTAACCCACTTCAAGCCATCTTTCGTCATTTCTCAGCCAGTTTTGCACTTCTCTAACCATTTTTAAACTTGTTTTGTCCATTTCTGACCCATGCTTGCTCATCTCTAACCCTTTTAAGCCAACTTTAACGACTTCGAAACCATTTTTGCCCACTTGCAACCTGTTTGAAGCCATATTTTTCCTTTTCCAACCCAGGTTTGCACACCTCTGACACTTCTGGGGCAATTTTGGCCGTAACTAACCTGTTTTTGCACTTCTCTATCCCTTTTGGAAGCCATTTTTGGCCATTTCTAACCCTCTTTAAGCCATTTTTAACCCACTTCAAGCCATCTTTGGTCATTTCTCAGCCAGTTTTGCACTTCTCTAACCATTTTTAAGCTGGTTTTGTCCATTTCTGACCCATGTTTGCTCATCTCTAACCCTTTTAAGCCAACTTTGACGACTTCGAAACCATTTTTGCCCACTTGCAACCTGTTTGAAGCCATATTTTTCCTTTTCCAACCAGGTTTGCACACCTCTGACACTTCTGGGGCAATTTTGGCCGTAACTAACCTGTTTTTGCACTTCTCTATCCCTTTTGGAAGCCATTTTTTGCCATTTCTAACCCTCTTTAAGCCATTTTTAACCCACTTCAAGCCATCTTTGGTCATTTCTCAGCCAGTTTTGCACTTCTCTAACCATTTTTAAGCTGGTTTTGTCCATTTCTGACCCATGTTTGCTCATCTCTAACCCTTTTAAGCCAACTTTAACGACTTCGAAACCATTTTTGCCCACTTGCAACCTGTTTGAAGCCATATTTTTCCTTTTCCAACCCAGGTTTGCACACCTCTGACACTTCTGGGGCCAATTTTGGCCGTAACTAACCTGTTTTTTGCACTTCTCTATCCCTTTTGGAAGCCATTTTTGGCCATTTCTAACCCTCTTTAAGCCATTTTTAACCCACTTCAAGCCATCTTTGGTCATTTCTCAGCCAGTTTTGCACTTCTCTAACCATTTTTAAGCTGGTTTTGTCCATTTCTAACCCATGTTTGCTCATCTCTAACCCTTTTAAGCCAACTTTAACGACTTCGAAACCATTTTTGCCCACTTGCAACCTGTTTGAAGCCATATTTTTCCTTTTCCAACCCAGGTTTGCACACCTCTGACACTTCTGGGGCCAATTTTGGCCGACTAACCCTTTTTTGTACTTCTCTATCCCTTTTGGAAGCCATTTTTGGCCATTTCTAACCCTCTTTAAGCCATTTTTAACCCACTTCAAGCCATCTTTGGTCATTTCTCAGCCAGTTTTGCACTTCTCTAACCATTTTTAAGCTGGTTTTGTACATTTCTGACCCATGTTTGCTCATCTCTAACCCTTTTAAGCCAACTTTAACGACTTCGAAACCATTTTTGCCCACTTGCAACCTGTTTGAAGCCATATTTTTCCTTTTCCAACCCAGGTTTGCACACCTCTGACACTTCTGGGGCAATTTTGGCCGTAACTAACCTGTTTTTTGCACTTCTCTATCCCTTTTGGAAGCCATTTTTGGCCATTTCTAACCCTCTTTAAGCCATTTTTAACCCACTTCAAGCCATCTTTGGTCATTTCTCAGCCAGTTTTGCACTTCTCTAACCATTTTTAAGCTGGTTTTTGTCTTTTCTTACCCATTTTTTTACCGTATTTTACATGTTTTCAGCCGTTTTTGGCCATTTCTAACCCTCATTAAGCCATTTTTAACCCACTTCAAGCCATCTTTCGTCATTTCTCAGCCAGTTTTGCACTTCTCTAACCATTTTTAAACTTGTTTTGTCCATTTCTGACCCATGCTTGCTCATCTCTAACCCTTTTAAGCCAACTTTAACGACTTCGAAACCATTTTTGCCCACTTGCAACCTGTTTGAAGCCATATTTTTCCTTTTCCAACCCAGGTTTGCACACCTCTGACACTTCTGGGGACAATTTTGGCCGTAACTAACCTGTTTTTGCACTTCTCTATCCCTTTTGGAAGCCATTTTTTGCCATTTCTACCCTCTTTAAGCCATTTTTAACCCACTTCAAGCCATCTTTGGTCATTTCTCAGCCAGTTTTGCACTTCTCTAACCATTTTTAAGCTGGTTTTGTCCATTTCTAACCCATGTTTGCTCATCTCTAACCCTTTTAAGCCAACTTTAACGACTTCGAAACCATTTTTGCCCACTTGCAACCTGTTTGAAGCCATATTTTTCCTTTTCCAACCCAGGTTTGCACACCTCTGACACTTCTGGGGCCAATTTTGGCCGTAACTAACCCGTTTTTGTACTTCTCTATCCTTTTGGAAGCCATTTTTGGCCATTTCTAACCCTCTTTAAGCCATTTTTAACCCACTTCAAGCCATCTTTGGTCATTTCTCAGCCAGTTTTGCACTTCTCTAACCATTTTTAAGCTGGTTTTGTCCATTTCTAACCCATGTTTGCTCATCTCTAACCCTTTTAAGCCAACTTTGACGACTTCGAAACCATTTTTGCCCACTTGCAACCTGTTTGAAGCCATATTTTTCCTTTTCCAACCCAGGTTTGCACACCTCTGACACTTCTGGGGCCAATTTTGGCCGTAACTAACCTGTTTTTGTACTTCTCTATCCCTTTGGAAGCCATTTTTGGCCATTTCTAACCCTCTTTAAGCCATTTTTAACCCACTTCAAGCCATCTTTGGTCATTTCTCAGCCAGTTTTGCACTTCTCTAACCATTTTTAAGCTGGTTTTGTCCATTTCTGACCCATGTTTGCTCATCTCTAACCCTCATTAAGCCATTTTTAACCCACTTCAAGCCATCTTTCGTCATTTCTCAGCCAGTTTTGCACTTCTCTAACCATTTTTAAACTTGTTTTGTCCATTTCTGACCCATGTTTGCTCATCTCTAACCCTTTTAAGCCAACTTTAACGACTTCGAAACCATTTTTGCCCACTTGCAACCTGTTTGAAGCCATATTTTTCCTTTTCCAACCCAGGTTTGCACACCTCTGACACTTCTGGGGACAATTTTGGCCGTAACTAACCTGTTTTTGCACTTCTCTATCCCTTTTGGAAGCCATTTTTGGCCATTTCTAACCCTCTTTAAGCCATTTTTAACCCACTTCAAGCCATCTTTGGTCATTTCTCAGCCAGTTTTGCACTTCTCTAACCATTTTTAAGCTGGTTTTGTCCATTTCTGACCCATGTTTGCTCATCTCTAACCCTTTTAAGCCAACTTTAACGACTTCGAAACCATTTTTGCCCACTTGCAACCTGTTTGAAGCCATATTTTTCCTTTTCCAACCCAGGTTTGCACACCTCTGACACTTCTGGGGACAATTTTGGCCGTAACTAACCTGTTTTTGCACTTCTCTATCCTTTTGGAAGCCATTTTTGGCCATTTCTAACCCTCTTTAAGCCATTTTTAACCCACTTCAAGCCATCTTTGGTCATTTCTCAGCCAGTTTTGCACTTCTCTAACCATTTTTAAGCTGGTTTTGTCCATTTCTGACCCATGTTTGCTCATCTCTAACCCTTTTAAGCCAACTTTAACGACTTCGAAACCATTTTTGCCCACTTGCAACCTGTTTGAAGCCATATTTTTCCTTTTCCAACCCAGGTTTGCACACCTCTGACACTTCTGGGGCCAATTTTGGCCGTAACTAACCTGTTTTTTACTTCTCTATCCCTTTGGAAGCCATTTTTGGCCATTTCTAACCCTCTTTAAGCCATTTTTAACCCACTTCAAGCCATCTTTGGTCATTTCTCAGCCAGTTTTGCACTTCTCTAACCATTTTTAAGCTGGTTTTGTCCATTTCTGACCCATGTTTGCTCATCTCTAACCCTTTTAAGCCAACTTTGACGACTTCGAAACCATTTTTGCCCACTTGCAACCCGTTTGAAGCCATATTTTTCCTTTTCCAATTCAGGTTTGCACACCTCTGACACTTCTGGGGCCAATTTTGGCCGTAACTAACCTTTTTTTGCACTTCTCTATCCCTTTTGGAAGCCATTTTTGGCCATTTCTAACCCTCTTTAAGCCATTTTTAACCCACTTCAAGCCATCTTTGGTCATTTCTCAGCCAGTTTTGCACTTCTCTAACCATTTTTAAGCTGGTTTTTGTCTTTTCTTACCCATTTTTTTACCGTATTTTACATGTTTTCAGCCGTTTTTGGCCATTTCTAACCCTCATTAAGCCATTTTTAACCCACTTCAAGCCATCTTTCGTCATTTCTCAGCCAGTTTTGCACTTCTCTAACCATTTTTAAACTTGTTTTGTCCATTTCTGACCCATGCTTGCTCATCTCTAACCCTTTTAAGCCAACTTTAACGACTTCGAAACCATTTTTGCCCACTTGCAACCTGTTTGAAGCCATATTTTTCCTTTTCCAACCCAGGTTTGCACACCTCTGACACTTCTGGGGACAATTTTGGCCGTAACTAACCTGTTTTTGCACTTCTCTATCCCTTTTGGAAGCCATTTTTGCCATTTCTTACCCTCTTTAAGCCATTTTTAACCCACTTCAAGCCATCTTTGGTCATTTCTCAGCCAGTTTTGCACTTCTCTAACCATTTTTAAGCTGGTTTTGTCCATTTCTAACCCATGTTTGCTCATCTCTAACCCTTTTAAGCCAACTTTAACGACTTCGAAACCATTTTTGCCCACTTGCAACCTGTTTGAAGCCATATTTTTCCTTTTCCAACCCGGGTTTGCACACCTCTGACACTTCTGGGGCCAATTTTGGCCGTGACTAACCCGTTTTTGTACTTCTCTATCCCTTTGGAAGCCATTTTTGGCCATTTCTAACCCTCTTTAAGCCATTTTTAACCCACTTCAAGCCATCTTTGGTCATTTCTCAGCCAGTTTTGCACTTCTCTAACCATTTTTAAGCTGGTTTTGTCCATTTCTGACCCATGTTTGCTCATCTCTAACCCTTTTAAGCCAACTTTGACGACTTCGAAACCATTTTTGCCCACTTGCAACCCGTTTGAAGCCATATTTTTCCTTTTCCAACCCAGGTTTGCACACCTCTGACACTTCTGGGGACAATTTTGGCCGTAACTAACCTGTTTTTGCACTTCTCTATCCCTTTTGGAAGCCATTTTTGGCCATTTCTAACCCTCTTTAAGCCATTTTTAACCCACTTCAAGCCATCTTTGGTCATTTCTCAGCCAGTTTTGCACTTCTCTAACCATTTTTAAGCTGGTTTTTGTCTTTTCTTACCCATTTTTTTACCGTATTTTACATGTTTTCAGCCGTTTTTGGCCATTTCTAACCCTCATTAAGCCATTTTTAACCCACTTCAAGCCATCTTTCGTCATTTCTCAGCCAGTTTTGCACTTCTCTAACCATTTTTAAACTTGTTTTGTCCATTTCTGACCCATGCTTGCTCATCTCTAACCCTTTTAAGCCAACTTTAACGACTTCGAAACCATTTTTGCCCACTTGCAACCTGTTTGAAGCCATATTTTTCCTTTTCCAATTCAGGTTTGCACACCTCTGACACTTCTGGGGACAATTTTGGCCGTAACTAACCTGTTTTTGCACTTCTCTATCCCTTTTGGAAGCCATTTTTTGCCATTTCTTACCCTCTTTAAGCCATTTTTAACCCACATCAAGCCATCTTTGGTCATTTCTCAGCCAGTTTTGCACTTCTCTAACCATTTTTAAGCTGGTTTTGTCCATTTCTAACCCATGTTTGCTCATCTCTAACCCTTTTAAGCCAACTTTAACGACTTCGAAACCATTTTTGCCCACTTGCAACCTGTTTGAAGCCATATTTTTCCTTTTCCAACCCGGGTTTGCACACCTCTGACACTTCTGGGGCCAATTTTGGCCGTGACTAACCCGTTTTTGTACTTCTGTATCCCTTTGGAAGCCATTTTTGGCCATTTCTAACCCTCTTTAAGCCATTTTTAACCCACTTCAAGCCATCTTTGGTCATTTCTCAGCCAGTTTTGCACTTCTCTAACCATTTTTAAGCTGGTTTTGTCCATTTCTGACCCATGTTTGCTCATCTCTAACCCTTTTAAGCCAACTTTGACGACTTCGAAACCATTTTTGCCCACTTGCAACCCGTTTGAAGCCATATTTTTCCTTTTCCAACCCAGGTTTGCACACCTCTGACACTTCTGGGGCCAATTTTGGCCGTAACTAACCTGTTTTTGCACTTCTCTATCCCTTTTGGAAGCCATTTTTGGCCATTTCTAACCCTCTTTAAGCCATTTTTAACCCACTTCAAGCCATCTTTGGTCATTTCTCAGCCAGTTTTGCACTTCTCTAACCATTTTTAAGCTGGTTTTGTCCATTTCTGACCCATGTTTGCTCATCTCTAACCCTTTTAAGCCAACTTTAACGACTTCGAAACCATTTTTGCCCACTTGCAACCTGTTTGAAGCCATATTTTTCCTTTTCCAACCCAGGTTTGCACACCTCTGACACTTCTGGGGCCAATTTTGGCCGTAACTAACCTGTTTTTGTACTTCTCTATCCCTTTGGAAGCCATTTTTGGCCATTTCTAACCCTCTTTAAGCCATTTTTAACCCACTTCAAGCCATCTTTGGTCATTTCTCAGCCAGTTTTGCACTTCTCTAACCATTTTTAAGCTGGTTTTGTCCATTTCTGACCCATGTTTGCTCATCTCTAACCCTTTTAAGCCAACTTTAACGACTTCGAAACCATTTTTGCCCACTTGCAACCTGTTTGAAGCCATATTTTTCCTTTTCCAACCCGGTTTGCACACCTCTGACACTTCTGGGCCAATTTTGGCCGTGACTAACCCGTTTTTGCACTTCTCTATCCCTTTTGGAAGCCATTTTTGGCCATTTCTAACCCTCTTTAAGCCATTTTTAACCCACTTCAAGCCATCTTTGGTCATTTCTCAGCCAGTTTTGCACTTCTCTAACCATTTTTAAGCTGGTTTTGTCCATTTCTGACCCATGTTTGCTCATCTCTAACCCTTTTAAGCCAACTTTGACGACTTCGAAACCATTTTTGCCCACTTGCAACCCGTTTGAAGCCATATTTTTCCTTTTCCAAACCGGGTTTGCACACCTCTGACACTTCTGGGGCCAATTTTGGCCGTAACTAACCTGTTTTTGCACTTCTCTATCCCTTTTGGAAGCCATTTTTGGCCATTTCTAACCCTCTTTAAGCCATTTTTAACCCACTTCAAGCCATCTTTGGTCATTTCTCAGCCAGTTTTGCACTTCTCTAACCATTTTTAAGCTGGTTTTTGTCTTTTCTTACCCATTTTTTTACCGTATTTTACATGTTTTCAGCCGTTTTTGGCCATTTCTAACCCTCATTAAGCCATTTTTAACCCACTTCAAGCCATCTTTCGTCATTTCTCAGCCAGTTTTGCACTTCTCTAACCATTTTTAAACTTGTTTTGTCCATTTCTGACCCATGCTTGCTCATCTCTAACCCTTTTAAGCCAACTTTAACGACTTCGAAACCATTTTTGCCCACTTGCAACCTGTTTGAAGCCATATTTTTCCTTTTCCAACCCAGGTTTGCACACCTCTGACACTTCTGGGGACAATTTTGGCCGTAACTAACCTGTTTTTGCACTTCTCTATCCCTTTTGGAAGCCATTTTTGGCCATTTCTTACCCTCTTTAAGCCATTTTTAACCCACTTCAAGCCATCTTTGGTCATTTCTCAGCCAGTTTTGCACTTCTCTAACCATTTTTAAGCTGGTTTTGTCCATTTCTGACCCATGTTTGCTCATCTCTAACCCTTTTAAGCCAACTTTGACGACTTCGAAACCATTTTTGCCCACTTGCAACCTGTTTGAAGCCATATTTTTCCTTTTCCAACCCAGGTTTGCACACCTCTGACACTTCTGGGGCCAATTTTGGCCGTAACTAACCTTCTCTATCCTTTTGGAAGCCATTTTTGGCCATTTCTAACCCTCTTTAAGCCATTTTTAACCCACTTCAAGCCATCTTTGGTCATTTCTCAGCCAGTTTTGCACTTCTCTAACCATTTTTAAGCTGGTTTTTGTCTTTTCTTACCCATTTTTTTACCGTATTTTACATGTTTTCAGCCGTTTTTGGCCATTTCTAACCCTCATTAAGCCATTTTTAACCCACTTCAAGCCATCTTTCGTCATTTCTCAGCCAGTTTTGCACTTCTCTAACCATTTTTAAACTTGTTTTGTCCATTTCTGACCCATGCTTGCTCATCTCTAACCCTTTTAAGCCAACTTTAACGACTTCGAAACCATTTTTGCCCACTTGCAACCTGTTTGAAGCCATATTTTTCCTTTTCCAACCCAGGTTTGCACACCTCTGACACTTCTGGGGACAATTTTGGCCGTAACTAACCTGTTTTTGCACTTCTCTATCCCTTTTGGAAGCCATTTTTTGCCATTTCTTAACCTCTTTAAGCCATTTTTAACCCACTTCAAGCCATCTTTGGTCATTTCTCAGCCAGTTTTGCACTTCTCTAACCATTTTTAAGCTGGTTTTGTCCATTTCTAACCCATGTTTGCTCATCTCTAACCCTTTTAAGCCAACTTTAACGACTTCGAAACCATTTTTGCCCACTTGCAACCTGTTTGAAGCCATATTTTTCCTTTTCCAACCCGGGTTTGCACACCTCTGACACTTCTGGGGCCAATTTTGGCCGTGACTAACCCGTTTTTTGTACTTCTCTATCCCTTTGGAAGCCATTTTTGGCCATTTCTACCCTCTTTAAGCCATTTTTAACCCACTTCAAGCCATCTTTGGTCATTTCTCAGCCAGTTTTGCACTTCTCTAACCATTTTTAAGCTGGTTTTGTCCATTTCTGACCCATGTTTGCTCATCTCTAACCCTTTTCAGCCAACTTTGACGACTTCGAAACCATTTTTGCCCACTTGCAACCCGTTTGAAGCCATATTTTTCCTTTTCCAACCCAGGTTTGCACACCTCTGACACTTCTGGGGCCAATTTTGGCCGTAACTAACCTGTTTTTGCACTTCTCTATCCCTTTTGGAAGCCATTTTTGGCCATTTCTAACCCTCTTTAAGCCATTTTTAACCCACTTCAAGCCATCTTTGGTCATTTCTCAGCCAGTTTTGCACTTCTCTAACCATTTTTAAGCTGGTTTTGTCCATTTCTGACCCATGTTTGCTCATCTCTAACCCTTTTAAGCCAACTTTAACGACTTCGAAACCATTTTTGCCCACTTGCAACCTGTTTGAAGCCATATTTTTCCTTTTCCAACCCAGGTTTGCACACCTCTGACACTTCTGGGGCCAATTTTGGCCGTACTAACCTGTTTTTGCACTTCTCTATCCCTTTTGGAAGCCATTTTTGGCCATTTCTAACCCTCTTTAAGCCATTTTTAACCCACTTCAAGCCATCTTTGGTCATTTCTCAGCCAGTTTTGCACTTCTCTAACCATTTTTAAGCTGGTTTTGTCCATTTCTGACCCATGTTTGCTCATCTCTAACCCTTTTAAGCCAACTTTAACGACTTCGAAACCATTTTTGCCCACTTGCAACCTGTTTGAAGCCATATTTTTCCTTTTCCAACCCAGGTTTGCACACCTCTGACACTTCTGGGGCCAATTTTGGCCGTAACTAACCTGTTTTTGCACTTCTCTATCCCTTTTGGAAGCCATTTTTGGCCATTTCTAACCCTCTTTAAGCCATTTTTAACCCACTTCAAGCCATCTTTGGTCATTTCTCAGCCAGTTTTGCACTTCTCTAACCATTTTTAAGCTGGTTTTGTCCATTTCTGACCCATGTTTGCTCATCTCTAACCCTTTTAAGCCAACTTTAACGACTTCGAAACCATTTTTGCCCACTTGCAACCCGTTTGAAGCCATATTTTTCCTTTTCCAATTCAGGTTTGCACACCTCTGACACTTCTGGGGCCAATTTTGGCCGTAACTAACCTGTTTTTGCACTTCTCTATCCCTTTTGGAAGCCATTTTTGGCCATTTCTTACCCTCTTTAAGCCATTTTTAACCCACTTCAAGCCATCTTTGGTCATTTCTCAGCCAGTTTTGCACTTCTCTAACCATTTTTAAGCTGGTTTTTGTCTTTTCTTACCCATTTTTTTACCGTATTTTACATGTTTTCAGCCGTTTTTGGCCATTTCTAACCCTCATTAAGCCATTTTTAACCCACTTCAAGCCATCTTTCGTCATTTCTCAGCCAGTTTTGCACTTCTCTAACCATTTTAAACTTGTTTTGTCCATTTCTGACCCATGCTTGCTCATCTCTAACCCTTTTAAGCCAACTTTAACGACTTCGAAACCATTTTTGCCCACTTGCAACCTGTTTGAAGCCATATTTTTCCTTTTCCAACCCAGGTTTGCACACCTCTGACACTTCTGGGGACAATTTTGGCCGTAACTAACCTGTTTTTTGCACTTCTCTATCCCTTTGGAAGCCATTTTTGGCCATTTCTAACCCTCTTTAAGCCATTTTTAACCCACTTCAAGCCATCTTTGGTCATTTCTCAGCCAGTTTTGCACTTCTCTAACCATTTTTAAGCTGGTTTTGTACATTTCTGACCCATGTTTGCTCATCTCTAACCCTTTTAAGCCAACTTTAACGACTTCGAAACCATTTTTGCCCACTTGCAACCTGTTTGAAGCCATATTTTTCCTTTTCCAACCCAGGTTTGCACACCTCTGACACTTCTGGGGCCAATTTTGGCCGTAACTAACCTGTTTTTGTACTTCTCTATCCCTTTGGAAGCCATTTTTGGCCATTTCTAACCCTCTTTAAGCCATTTTTAACCCACTTCAAGCCATCTTTGGTCATTTCTCAGCCAGTTTTGCACTTCTCTAACCATTTTTAAGCTGGTTTTGTCCATTTCTGACCCATGTTTGCTCATCTCTAACCCTTTTAAGCCAACTTTGACGACTTCGAAACCATTTTTGCCCACTTGCAACCTGTTTGAAGCCATATTTTTCCTTTTCCAACCCAGGTTTGCACACCTCTGACACTTCTGGGGCAATTTTGGCCGTAACTAACCTGTTTTTGCACTTCTCTATCCCTTTGGAAGCCATTTTTGGCCATTTCTAACCCTCTTTAAGCCATTTTTAACCCACTTCAAGCCATCTTTGGTCATTTCTCAGCCAGTTTTGCACTTCTCTAACCATTTTTAAGCTGGTTTTGTCCATTTCTGACCCATGTTTGCTCATCTCTAACCCTTTTAAGCCAACTTTGACGACTTCGAAACCATTTTTGCCCACTTGCAACCTGTTTGAAGCCATATTTTTCCTTTTCCAACCCAGGTTTGCACACCTCTGACACTTCTGGGGCCAATTTTGGCCGTAACTAACCTGTTTTTGCACTTCTCTATCCCTTTGGAAGCCATTTTTGGCCATTTCTAACCCTCTTTAAGCCATTTTTAACCCACTTCAAGCCATCTTTGGTCATTTCTCAGCCAGTTTTGCACTTCTCTAACCATTTTTAAGCTGGTTTTTGTCTTTTCTTACCCATTTTTTTACCGTATTTTACATGTTTTCAGCCGTTTTTGGCCATTTCTAACCCTCATTAAGCCATTTTTAACCCACTTCAAGCCATCTCTCGTCATTTCTCAGCCAGTTTTGCACTTCTCTAACCATTTTTAAACTTGTTTTGTCCATTTCTGACCCATGCTTGCTCATCTCTAACCCTTTTAAACCAACTTTAACGACTTCGAAACCATTTTTGCCCACTTGCAACCTGTTTGAAGCCATATTTTTCCTTTTCCAACCCAGGTTTGCACACCTCTGACACTTCTGGGGACAATTTTGGCCGTAACTAACCTGTTTTTGCACTTCTCTATCCCTTTTGGAAGCCATTTTTGGCCATTTCTTACCCTCTTTAAGCCATTTTTAACCCACTTCAAGCCATCTTTGGTCATTTCTCAGCCAGTTTTGCACTTCTCTAACCATTTTTAAGCTGGTTTTGTCCATTTCTAACCCATGTTTGCTCATCTCTAACCCTTTTAAGCCAACTTTAACGACTTCGAAACCATTTTTGCCCACTTGCAACCTGTTTGAAGCCATATTTTTCCTTTTCCAACCCGGGTTTGCACACCTCTGACACTTCTGGGGCCAATTTTGGCCGTGACTAACCGTTTTTGTACTTCTCTATCCCTTTGGAAGCCATTTTTGGCCATTTCTAACCCTCTTTAAGCCATTTTTAACCCACTTCAAGCCATCTTTGGTCATTTCTCAGCCAGTTTTGCACTTCTCTAACCATTTTTAAGCTGGTTTTGTCCATTTCTAACCCATGTTTGCTCATCTCTAACCCTTTTAAGCCAACTTTGACGACTTCGAAACCATTTTTGCCCACTTGCAACCCGTTTGAAGCCATATTTTTCCTTTTCCAAACCGGGTTTGCACACCTCTGACACTTCTGGGGCCAATTTTGGCCGTAACTAACCTGTTTTTGCACTTCTCTATCCCTTTTGGAAGCCATTTTTGGCCATTTCTAACCCTCTTTAAGCCATTTTTAACCCACTTCAAGCCATCTTTGGTCATTTCTCAGCCAGTTTTGCACTTCTCTAACCATTTTTAAGCTGGTTTTGTCCATTTCTGACCCATGTTTGCTCATCTCTAACCCTTTTAAGCCAACTTTAACGACTTCGAAACCATTTTTGCCCACTTGCAACCTGTTTGAAGCCATATTTTTCCTTTTCCAACCCAGGTTTGCACACCTCTGACACTTCTGGGGCCAATTTTGGCCGTAACTAACCTGTTTTTGCACTTCTCTATCCCTTTTGGAAGCCATTTTTGGCCATTTCTAACCCTCTTTAAGCCATTTTTAACCCACTTCAAGCCATCTTTGGTCATTTCTCAGCCAGTTTTGCACTTCTCTAACCATTTTTAAGCTGGTTTTGTCCATTTCTGACCCATGTTTGCTCATCTCTAACCCTTTTAAGCCAACTTTAACGACTTCGAAACCATTTTTGCCCACTTGCAACCTGTTTGAAGCCATATTTTTCCTTTTCCAACCCAGGTTTGCACACCTCTGACACTTCTGGGGACAATTTTGGCCGTGACTAACCGTTTTTGCACTTCTCTATCCCTTTTGGAAGCCATTTTTGGCCATTTCTAACCCTCTTTAAGCCATTTTTAACCCACTTCAAGCCATCTTTGGTCATTTCTCAGCCAGTTTTGCACTTCTCTAACCATTTTTAAGCTGGTTTTGTCCATTTCTGACCCATGTTTGCTCATCTCTAACCCTTTTAAGCCAACTTTGACGACTTCGAAACCATTTTTGCCCACTTGCAACCTGTTTGAAGCCATATTTTTCCTTTTCCAACCCAGGTTTGCACACCTCTGACACTTCTGGGGCCAATTTTGGCCGTAACTAACCTGTTTTTGCACTTCTCTATCCCTTTGGAAGCCATTTTTGGCCATTTCTAACCCTCTTTAAGCCATTTTTAACCCACTTCAAGCCATCTTTGGTCATTTCTCAGCCAGTTTTGCACTTCTCTAACCATTTTTAAGCTGCTTTTTGTCTTTTCTTACCCATTTTTTTACCGTATTTTACATGTTTTCAGCCGTTTTTGGCCATTTCTAACCCTCATTAAGCCATTTTTAACCCACTTCAAGCCATCTTTCGTCATTTCTCAGCCAGTTTTGCACTTCTCTAACCATTTTTAAACTTGTTTTGTCCATTTCTGACCCATGCTTGCTCATCTCTAACCCTTTTAAGCCAACTTTAACGACTTCGAAACCATTTTTGCCCACTTGCAACCTGTTTGAAGCCATATTTTTCCTTTTCCAACCCAGGTTTGCACACCTCTGACACTTCTGGGGACAATTTTGGCCGTAACTAACCTGTTTTTGCACTTCTCTATCCCTTTTGGAAGCCATTTTTTGCCATTTCTTACCCTCTTTAAGCCATTTTTAACCCACTTCAAGCCATCTTTGGTCATTTCTCAGCCAGTTTTGCACTTCTCTAACCATTTTTAAGCTGGTTTTGTCCATTTCTAACCCATGTTTGCTCATCTCTAACCCTTTTAAGCCAACTTTAACGACTTCGAAACCATTTTTGCCCACTTGCAACCTGTTTGAAGCCATATTTTTCCTTTTCCAACCGGGTTTGCACACCTCTGACACTTCTGGGGCCAATTTTGGCCGTGACTAACCCGTTTTTGTACTTCTCTATCCCTTTGGAAGCCATTTTTGGCCATTTCTAACACTCTTTAAGCCATTTTTAACCCACTTCAAGCCATCTTTGGTCATTTCTCAGCCAGTTTTGCACTTCTCTAACCATTTTTAAGCTGGTTTTGTCCATTTCTGACCCATGTTTGCTCATCTCTAACCCTTTTAAGCCAACTTTGACGACTTCGAAACCATTTTTGCCCACTTGCAACCCGTTTGAAGCCATATTTTTCCTTTTCCAACCAGGTTTGCACACCTCTGACACTTCTGGGGCCAATTTTGGCCGTAACTAACCTGTTTTTGCACTTCTCTATCCCTTTTGGAAGCCATTTTTGGCCATTTCTAACCCTCTTTAAGCCATTTTTAACCCACTTCAAGCCATCTTTGGTCATTTCTCAGCCAGTTTTGCACTTCTCTAACCATTTTTAAGCTGGTTTTGTCCATTTCTAACCCATGTTTGCTCATCTCTAACCCTTTTAAGCCAACTTTAACGACTTCGAAACCATTTTTGCCCTTTGCAACCTGTTTGAAGCCATATTTTTCCTTTTCCAACCCAGGTTTGCACACCTCTGACACTTCTGGGCCAATTTTGGCCGTAACTAACCCGTTTTTGCACTTCTCTATCCCTTTGGAAGCCATTTTTGGCCATTTCTAACCCTCTTTAAGCCATTTTTAACCCACTTCAAGCCATCTTTGGTCATTTCTCAGCCAGTTTTGCACTTCTCTAACCATTTTTAAGCTGGTTTTGTCCATTTCTGACCCATGTTTGCTCATCTCTAACCCTTTTAAGCCAACTTTAACGACTTCGAAACCATTTTTGCCCACTTGCAACCTGTTTGAAGCCATATTTTTCCTTTTCCAACCCAGGTTTGCACACCTCTGACACTTCTGGGGCCAATTTTGGCCGTAACTAACCTGTTTTTTGCACTTCTCTATCCCTTTTGGAAGCCATTTTTGGCCATTTCTAACCCTCTTTAAGCCATTTTTAACCCACTTCAAGCCATCTTTGGTCATTTCTCAGCCAGTTTTGCACTTCTCTAACCATTTTTAAGCTGGTTTTGTCCATTTCTGACCCATGTTTGCTCATCTCTAACCCTTTTAAGCCAACTTTAACGACTTCGAAACCATTTTTGCCCACTTGCAACCTGTTTGAAGCCATATTTTTCCTTTTCCAACCCAGGTTTGCACACCTCTGACACTTCTGGGGACAATTTTGGCCGTAACTAACCTGTTTTTGCACTTCTCTATCCCTTTTGGAAGCCATTTTTGGCCATTTCTAACCCTCTTTAAGCCATTTTTAACCCACTTCAAGCCATCTTTGGTCATTTCTCAGCCAGTTTTGCACTTCTCTAACCATTTTTAAGCTGGTTTTGTCCATTTCTAACCCATGTTTGCTCATCTCTAACCCTTTTAAGCCAACTTTAACGACTTCGAAACCATTTTTGCCCACTTGCAACCTGTTTGAAGCCATATTTTTCCTTTTCCAACCCAGGTTTGCACACCTCTGACACTTCTGGGGCCAATTTTGGCCGTGACTAACCCGTTTTTGTACTTCTCTATCCCTTTGGAAGCCATTTTTGGCCATTTCTAACCCTCTTTAAGCCATTTTTAACCCACTTCAAGCCATCTTTGGTCATTTCTCAGCCAGTTTTGCACTTCTCTAACCATTTTTAAGCTGGTTTTGTCCATTTCTGACCCATGTTTGCTCATCTCTAACCCTTTTAAGCCAACTTTGACGACTTCGAAACCATTTTTGCCCACTTGCAACCTGTTTGAAGCCATATTTTTCCTTTTCCAACCCAGGTTTGCACACCTCTGACACTTCTGGGGCCAATTTTGGCCGTAACTAACCTGTTTTTGCACTTCTCTATCCCTTTTGGAAGCCATTTTTGGCCATTTCTAACCCTCTTTAAGCCATTTTTAACCCACTTCAAGCCATCTTTGGTCATTTCTCAGCCAGTTTTGCACTTCTCTAACCATTTTTAAGCTGGTTTTTGTCTTTTCTTACCCATTTTTTTACCGTATTTTACATGTTTTCAGCCGTTTTTGGCCATTTCTAACCCTCATTAAGCCATTTTTAACCCACTTCAAGCCATCTTTCGTCATTTCTCAGCCAGTTTTGCACTTCTCTAACCATTTTTAAACTTGTTTTGTCCATTTCTGACCCATGCTTGCTCATCTCTAACCCTTTTAAGCCAACTTTAACGACTTCGAAACCATTTTTGCCCACTTGCAACCTGTTTGAAGCCATATTTTTCCTTTTCCAACCCAGGTTTGCACACCTCTGACACTTCTGGGGACAATTTTGGCCGTAACTAACCTGTTTTTGCACTTCTCTATCCCTTTTGGAAGCCATTTTTTGCCATTTCTTACCCTCTTTAAGCCATTTTTAACCCACTTCAAGCCATCTTTGGTCATTTCTCAGCCAGTTTTGCACTTCTCTAACCATTTTTAAGCTGGTTTTGTCCATTTCTAACCCATGTTTGCTCATCTCTAACCCTTTTAAGCCAACTTTAACGACTTCGAAACCATTTTTGCCCACTTGCAACCTGTTTGAAGCCATATTTTTCCTTTTCCAACCCGGGTTTGCACACCTCTGACACTTCTGGGGCCAATTTTGGCCGTGACTAACCCGTTTTTGTACTTCTCTATCCCTTTGGAAGCCATTTTTGGCCATTTCTAACCCTCTTTAAGCCATTTTTAACCCACTTCAAGCCATCTTTGGTCATTTCTCAGCCAGTTTTGCACTTCTCTAACCATTTTTAAGCTGGTTTTTGTCTTTTCTTACCCATTTTTTTACCGTATTTTACATGTTTTCAGCCGTTTTTGGCCATTTCTAACCCTCTTTAAGCCATTTTTAACCCACTTCAAGCCATCTTTGGTCATTTCTCAGCCAGTTTTGCACTTCTCTAACCATTTTTAAACTGTTTTGTCCATTTCTGACCCATGTTTGCTCATCTCTAACCCTTTTAAGCCAACTTTAACGACTTCGAAACCATTTTTGCCCACTTGCAACCTGTTTGAAGCCATATTTTTCCTTTTCCAACCCAGGTTTGCACACCTCTGACACTTCTGGGGCCAATTTTGGCCGTAACTAACCTGTTTTTGCACTTCTCTATCCCTTTTGGAAGCCATTTTTGGCCATTTCTAACCCTCTTTAAGCCATTTTTAACCCACTTCAAGCCATCTTTGGTCATTTCTCAGCCAGTTTTGCACTTCTCTAACCATTTTTAAGCTGGTTTTTGTATTTTCTTACCCATTTTTTTACCGTATTTTACATGTTTTCAGCCGTTTTTGGCCATTTCTAACCCTCATTAAGCCATTTTTAACCCACTTCAAGCCATCTTTCGTCATTTCTCAGCCAGTTTTGCACTTCTCTAACCATTTTTAAACTTGTTTTGTCCATTTCTGACCCATGCTTGCTCATCTCTAACCCTTTTAAGCCAACTTTAACGACTTCGAAACCATTTTTGCCCACTTGCAACCTGTTTGAAGCCATATTTTTCCTTTTCCAACCCAGGTTTGCACACCTCTGACACTTCTGGGGACAATTTTGGCCGTAACTAACCTGTTTTTGCACTTCTCTATCCCTTTTGGAAGCCATTTTTTGCCATTTCTTACCCTCTTTAAGCCATTTTTAACCCACTTCAAGCCATCTTTGGTCATTTCTCAGCCAGTTTTGCACTTCTCTAACCATTTTTAAGCTGGTTTTGTCCATTTCTAACCCATGTTTGCTCATCTCTAACCCTTTTAAGCCAACTTTAACGACTTCGAAACCATTTTTGCCCACTTGCAACCTGTTTGAAGCCATATTTTTCCTTTTCCAACCCGGGTTTGCACACCTCTGACACTTCTGGGGCCAATTTTGGCCGTGACTACCCGTTTTTGTACTTCTCTATCCCTTTGGAAGCCATTTTTGGCCATTTCTAACCCTCTTTAAGCCATTTTTAACCCACTTCAAGCCATCTTTGGTCATTTCTCAGCCAGTTTTGCACTTCTCTAACCATTTTTAAGCTGGTTTTGTCCATTTCTGACCCATGTTTGCTCATCTCTAACCCTTTTAAGCCAACTTTGACGACTTCGAAACCATTTTTGCCCACTTGCAACCGTTTGAAGCCATATTTTTCCTTTTCCAACCCAGGTTTGCACACCTCTGACACTTCTGGGGCCAATTTTGGCCGTAACTAACCTGTTTTTGCACTTCTCTATCCCTTTTGGAAGCCATTTTTGGCCATTTCTAACCCTCTTTAAGCCATTTTTAACCCACTTCAAGCCATCTTTGGTCATTTCTCAGCCAGTTTTGCACTTCTCTAACCATTTTTAAGCTGGTTTTGTCCATTTCTGACCCATGTTTGCTCATCTCTAACCCTTTTAAGCCAACTTTAACGACTTCGAAACCATTTTTGCCCACTTGCAACCTGTTTGAAGCCATATTTTTCCTTTTCCAACCCGGGTTTGCACACCTCTGACACTTCTGGGGCAATTTTGGCCGTAACTAACCTTTTTTGCACTTCTCTATCCCTTTGGAAGCCATTTTTGGCCATTTCTAACCCTCTTTAAGCCATTTTTAACCCACTTCAAGCCATCTTTGGTCATTTCTCAGCCAGTTTTGCACTTCTCTAACCATTTTTAAGCTGGTTTTGTCCATTTCTGACCCATGTTTGCTCATCTCTAACCCTTTTAAGCCAACTTTAACGACTTCGAAACCATTTTTGCCCACTTGCAACCTGTTTGAAGCCATATTTTTCCTTTTCCAACCCAGGTTTGCACACCTCTGACACTTCTGGGGCCAATTTTGGCCGTAACTAACCTGTTTTTGCACTTCTCTATCCCTTTTGGAAGCCATTTTTGCCATTTCTAACCCTCTTTAAGCCATTTTTAACCCACTTCAAGCCATCTTTGGTCATTTCTCAGCCAGTTTTGCACTTCCCTAACCATTTTTAAGCTGGTTTTGTCCATTTCTGACCCATGTTTGCTCATCTCTAACCCTTTTAAGCCAACTTTGACGACTTCGAAACCATTTTTGCCCACTTGCAACCCGTTTGAAGCCATATTTTTCCTTTTCCAACCCAGGTTTGCACACCTCTGACACTTCTGGGGCCAATTTTGGCCGTAACTAACCTGTTTTTGCACTTCTCTATCCCTTTTGGAAGCCATTTTTGGCCATTTCTAACCCTCTTTAAGCCATTTTTAACCCACTTCAAGACATCTTTGGTCATTTCTCAGCCAGTTTTGCACTTCTCTAACCATTTTTAAGGTGGTTTTTGTCTTTTCTTACCCATTTTTTTACCGTATTTTACATGTTTTCAGCCGTTTTTGGCCATTTCTAACCCTCATTAAGCCATTTTTAACCCACTTCAAGCCATCTTTCGTCATTTCTCAGCCAGTTTTGCACTTCTCTAACCATTTTTAAACTTGTTTTGTCCATTTCTGACCCATGCTTGCTCATCTCTAACCCTTTTAAGCCAACTTTAACGACTTCGAAACCATTTTTGCCCACTTGCAACCTGTTTGAAGCCATATTTTTCCTTTTCCAACCCAGGTTTGCACACCTCTGACACTTCTGGGGCCAATTTTGGCCGTAACTAACCTGTTTTTGCACTTCTCTATCCCTTTTGGAAGCCATTTTTTGCCATTTCTAACCCTCTTTAAGCCATTTTTAACCCACTTCAAGCCATCTTTGGTCATTTCTCAGCCAGTTTTGCACTTCTCTAACCATTTTTAAGCTGGTTTTGTCCATTTCTGACCCATGTTTGCTCATCTCTAACCCTTTTAAGCCAACTTTGACGACTTCGAAACCATTTTTGCCCACTTGCAACCTGTTTGAAGCCATATTTTTCCTTTTCCAACCCGGGTTTGCACACCTCTGACACTTCTGGGGCCAATTTTGGCCGTGACTAACCCGTTTTTGTACTTCTCTATCCCTTTTGGAAGCCATTTTTGGCCATTTCTAACCCTCTTTAAGCCATTTTTAACCCACTTCAAGCCATCTTTGGTCATTTCTCAGCCAGTTTTGCACTTCTCTAACCATTTTTAAGCTGGTTTTTGTCTTTTCTTACCCATTTTTTTACCGTATTTTACATGTTTTCAGCCGTTTTTGGCCATTTCTAACCCTCATTAAGCCATTTTTAACCCACTTCAAGCCATCTTTCGTCATTTCTCAGCCAGTTTTGCACTTCTCTAACCATTTTTAAACTTGTTTTGTCCATTTCTGACCCATGCTTGCTCATCTCTAACCCTTTTAAGCCAACTTTAACAACTTCGAAACCATTTTTGCCCACTTGCAACCTGTTTGAAGCCATATTTTTCCTTTTCCAACCCAGGTTTGCACACCTCTGACACTTCTGGGGACAATTTTGGCCGTAACTAACCTGTTTTTGCACTTCTCTATCCCTTTTGGAAGCCATTTTTTGGCCATTTCTTACCCTCTTTAAGCCATTTTTAACCCACTTCAAGCCATCTTTGGTCATTTCTCAGCCAGTTTTGCACTTCTCTAACCATTTTTAAGCTGGTTTTGTCCATTTCTGACCCATGTTTGCTCATCTCTAACCCTTTTAAGCCAACTTTAACGACTTCGAAACCATTTTTGCCCACTTGCAACCTGTTTGAAGCCATATTTTTCCTTTTCCAACCCGGGTTTGCACACCTCTGACACTTCTGGGGCCAATTTTGGCCGTGACTAACCCGTTTTTGTACTTCTCTATCCCTTTGGAAGCCATTTTTGGCCATTTCTAACCCTCTTTAAGCCATTTTTAACCCACTTCAAGCCATCTTTGGTCATTTCTCAGCCAGTTTTGCACTTCTCTAACCATTTTTAAGCTGGTTTTGTCCATTTCTGACCCATGTTTGCTCATCTCTAACCCTTTTAAGCCAACTTTGACGACTTCGAAACCATTTTTGCCCACTTGCAACCTGTTTGAAGCCATATTTTTCCTTTTCCAACCCAGGTTTGCACACCTCTGACACTTCTGGGGCCAATTTTGGCCGTAACTAACCTGTTTTTGCACTTCTCTATCCCTTTTGGAAGCCATCTTTGGCCATTTCTAACCCTCTTTAAGCCATTTTTAACCCACTTCAAGACATCTTTGGTCATTTCTCAGCCAGTTTTGCACTTCTCTAACCATTTTTAAGCTGGTTTTTGTCCATTTCTAACCCATTTTGCTCATCTCTAACCCTTTTAAGCCAACTTTAACGACTTCGAAACCATTTTTGCCCACTTGCAACCTGTTTGAAGCCATATTTTTCCTTTTCCACCCAGGTTTGCACACCTCTGACACTTCTGGGGCCAATTTTGGCCGTAACTAACCCTTTTTTTGCACTTCTCTATCCCTTTGGAAGCCATTTTTGGCCATTTCTAACCCTCTTTAAGCCATTTTTAACCCACTTCAAGCCATCTTTGTCATTTCTCAGCCAGTTTTGCACTTCTCTAACCATTTTTAAGCTGGTTTTGTCCATTTCTGACCCATGTTTGCTCATCTCTAACCCTTTTAAGCCAACTTTGACGACTTCGAAACCATTTTTGCCCACTTGCAACCTGTTTGAAGCCATATTTTTCCTTTTCCAACCAGGTTTGCACACCTCTGACACTTCTGGGGCAATTTTGGCCGTAACTAACCTGTTTTTGCACTTCTCTATCCCTTTTGGAAGCCATTTTTGGCAATTTCTAACCCTCTTTAAGCCATTTTTAACCCACTTCAAGCCATCTTTGGTCATTTCTCAGCCAGTTTTGCACTTCTCTAACCATTTTTAAGCTGTTTTTGTCCATTTCTGACCCATGTTTGCTCATCTCTAACCCTTTTAAGCCAACTTTGACGACTTCGAAACCATTTTTGCCCACTTGCAACCTGTTTGAAGCCATATTTTTCCTTTTCCAACCCAGGTTTGCACACCTCTGACACTTCTGGGGCCAATTTTGGCCGTAACTAACCTGTTTTTGCACTTCTCTATCCCTTTTGGAAGCCATTTTTGGCCATTTCTAACCCTCTTTAAGCCATTTTTAACCCACTTCAAGCCATCTTTGGTCATTTCTCAGCCAGTTTTGCACTTCTCTAACCATTTTTAAGCTGGTTTTGTCCATTTCTGACCCATGTTTGCTCATCTCTAACCCTTTTAAGCCAACTTTAACGACTTCGAAACCATTTTTGCCCACTTGCAACCTGTTTGAAGCCATATTTTTCCTTTTCCAACCCGGTTTGCACACCTCTGACACTTCTGGGGCCAATTTTGGCCGTAACTAACCCGTTTTTGCACTTCTCTATCCCTTTGGAAGCCATTTTTGGCCATTTCTAACCCTCTTTAAGCCATTTTTAACCCACTTCAAGCCATCTTTGGTCATTTCTCAGCCAGTTTTGCACTTCTCTAACCATTTTTAAGCTGGTTTTGTCCATTTCTGACCCATGTTTGCTCATCTCTAACCCTTTTAAGCCAACTTTAACGACTTCGAAACCATTTTTGCCCACTTGCAACCTGTTTGAAGCCATATTTTTCCTTTTCCAACCCAGGTTTGCACACCTCTGACACTTCTGGGGCCAATTTTGGCCGTAACTAACCTGTTTTTGCACTTCTCTATCCCTTTTGGAAGCCATTTTTGGCCATTTCTAACCCTCTTTAAGCCATTTTTAACCCACTTCAAGCCATCTTTGGTCATTTCTCAGCCAGTTTTGCACTTCTCTAACCATTTTTAAGCTGGTTTTGTCCATTTCTGACCCATGTTTGCTCATCTCTAACCCTTTTAAGCCAACTTTGACGACTTCGAAACCATTTTTGCCCACTTGCAACCTGTTTGAAGCCATATTTTTCCTTTTCCAACCAGGTTTGCACACCTCTGACACTTCTGGGGCCAATTTTGGCCGTAACTAACCCGTTTTTGCACTTCTCTATCCCTTTGGAAGCCATTTTTGGCCATTTCTAACCCTCTTTAAGCCATTTTTAACCCACTTCAAGCCATCTTTGGTCATTTCTCAGCCAGTTTTGCACTTCTCTAACCATTTTTAAGCTGGTTTTTGTCTTTTCTTACCCATTTTTTTACCGTATTTTACATGTTTTCAGCCGTTTTTTGGCCATTTCTAACCCTCTTTAAGCCATTTTTAACCCACTTCAAGCCATCTTTGGTCATTTCTCAGCCAGTTTTGCACTTCTCTAACCATTTTTAAGCTGGTTTTGTCCATTTCTGACCCATGTTTGCTCATCTCTAACCCTTTTAAGCCAACTTTAACGACTTCGAAACCATTTTTGCCCACTTGCAACCTGTTTGAAGCCATATTTTTCCTTTTCCAACCCAGGTTTGCACACCTCTGACACTTCTGGGGCCAATTTTGGCCGTAACTAACCTGTTTTTGCACTTCTCTATCCCTTTTGGAAGCCATTTTTGGCCATTTCTAACCCTCTTTAAGCCATTTTTAACCCACTTCAAGCCATCTTTGGTCATTTCTCAGCCAGTTTTGCACTTCTCTAACCATTTTTAAGCTGGTTTTGTCCATTTCTGACCCATGTTTGCTCATCTCTAACCCTTTTAAGCCAACTTTGACGACTTCGAAACCATTTTTGCCCACTTGCAACCTGTTTGAAGCCATATTTTTCCTTTTCCAACCCGGGTTTGCACACCTCTGACACTTCTGGGGCCAATTTTGGCCGTAACTAACCTGTTTTTGTACTTCTGTATCCCTTTGGAAGCCATTTTTGGCCATTTCTAACCCTCTTTAAGCCATTTTTAACCCACTTCAAGCCATCTTTGGTCATTTCTCAGCCAGTTTTGCACTTCTCTAACCATTTTTAAGCTGGTTTTTGTCTTTTCTTACCCATTTTTTTACCGTATTTTACATGTTTTCAGCCGTTTTTGGCCATTTCTAACCCTCATTAAGCCATTTTTAACCCACTTCAAGCCATCTTTCGTCATTTCTCAGGCAGTTTTGCACTTCTCTAACCATTTTTAAACTTGTTTTGTCCATTTCTGACCCATGCTTGCTCATCTCTAACCCTTTTAAGCCAACTTTAACGACTTCGAAACCATTTTTGCCCACTTGCAACCTGTTTGAAGCCATATTTTTCCTTTTCCAACCCAGGTTTGCACACCTCTGACACTTCTGGGGACAATTTTGGCCGTAACTAACCTGTTTTTGCACTTCTCTATCCCTTTTGGAAGCCATTTTTGGCCATTTCTAACCCTCTTTAAGCCATTTTTAACCCACTTCAAGCCATCTTTGGTCATTTCTCAGCCAGTTTTGCACTTCTCTAACCATTTTTAAGCTGGTTTTGTCCATTTCTGACCCATGTTTGCTCATCTCTAACCCTTTTAAGCCAACTTTGACGACTTCGAAACCATTTTTGCCCACTTGCAACCTGTTTGAAGCCATATTTTTCCTTTTCCAACCCAGGTTTGCACACCTCTGACACTTCTGGGGCCAATTTTGGCCGTGACTAACCTGTTTTTGCACTTCTCTATCCCTTTGGAAGCCATTTTTGGCCATTTCTAACCCTCTTTAAGCCATTTTTAACCCACTTCAAGCCATCTTTGGTCATTTCTCAGCCAGTTTTGCACTTCTCTAACCATTTTTAAGCTGGTTTTTGTCTTTTCTTACCCATTTTTTTACCGTATTTTACATGTTTTCAGCCGTTTTTGGCCATTTCTAACCCTCATTAAGCCATTTTTAACCCACTTCAAGCCATCTTTCGTCATTTCTCAGCCAGTTTTGCACTTCTCTAACCATTTTTAAACTTGTTTTGTCCATTTCTGACCCATGCTTGCTCATCTCTAACCCTTTTAAGCCAACTTTAACAACTTCGAAACCATTTTTGCCCACTTGCAACCTGTTTGAAGCCATATTTTTCCTTTTCCAACCCAGGTTTGCACACCTCTGACACTTCTGGGGACAATTTTGGCCGTAACTAACCTGTTTTTGCACTTCTCTATCCCTTTTGGAAGCCATTTTTGGCCATTTCTAACCCTCTTTAAGCCATTTTTAACCCACTTCAAGCCATCTTTCGTCATTTCTCAGCCAGTTTTGCACTTCTCTAACCATTTTTAAGCTGGTTTTGTCCATTTCTGACCCATGTTTGCTCATCTCTAACCCTTTTAAGCCAACTTTAACGACTTCGAAACCATTTTTGCCCACTTGCAACCTGTTTGAAGCCATATTTTTCCTTTTCCAACCCAGGTTTGCACACCTCTGACACTTCTGGGGCCAATTTTGGCCGTGACTAACCCGTTTTTGTACTTCTCTATCCCTTTGGAAGCCATTTTTGGCCATTTCTAACCCTCTTTAAGCCATTTTTAACCCACTTCAAGCCATCTTTGGTCATTTCTCAGCCAGTTTTGCACTTCTCTAACCATTTTTAAGCTGGTTTTTGTCTTTTCTTACCCATTTTTTTACCGTATTTTACATTTTTCAGCCGTTTTTGGCCATTTCTAACCCTCATTAAGCCATTTTTAACCCACTTCAAGCCATCTTTCGTCATTTCTCAGCCAGTTTTGCACTTCTCTAACCATTTTTAAACTTGTTTTGTCCATTTCTGACCCATGCTTGCTCATCTCTACCCTTTTAAGCCAACTTTAACGACTTCGAAACCATTTTTGCCCACTTGCAACCTGTTTGAAGCCATATTTTTCCTTTTCCAACCCAGTTTGCACACCTCTGACACTTCTGGGGACAATTTTGGCCGTAACTAACCTGTTTTTGCACTTCTCTATCCCTTTTGGAAGCCATTTTTGGCCATTTCTAACCCTCATTAAGCCATTTTTAACCCACTTCAAGCCATCTTTGGTCATTTCTCAGCCAGTTTTGCACTTCTCTAACCATTTTTAAGCTGGTTTTGTCCATTTCTGACCCATGTTTGCTCATCTCTAACCCTTTTAAGCCAACTTTGACGACTTCGAAACCATTTTTGCCCACTTGCAACCTGTTTGAAGCCATATTTTTCCTTTTCCAACCCAGGTTTGCACACCTCTGACACTTCTGGGGCCAATTTTGGCCGTAACTAACCCGTTTTTGCACTTCTCTATCCCTTTGGAAGCCATTTTTGGCCATTTCTTAACCCTCTTTAAGCCATTTTTAACCCACTTCAAGCCATCTTTGGTCATTTCTCAGCCAGTTTTGCACTTCTCTAACCATTTTTAAGCTGGTTTTGTCCATTTCTGACCCATGTTTGCTCATCTCTAACCCTTTTAAGCCAACTTTGACGACTTCGAAACCATTTTTGCCCACTTGCAACCTGTTTGAAGCCATATTTTTCCTTTTCCAACCCAGGTTTGCACACCTCTGACACTTCTGGGGCCAATTTTGGCCGTAACTAACCTGTTTTTGCACTTCTCTATCCCTTTTGGAAGCCATTTTTGGCCATTTCTAACCCTCTTTAAGCCATTTTTAACCCACTTCAAGCCATCTTTGGTCATTTCTCAGCCAGTTTTGCACTTCTCTAACCATTTTTAAGCTGTTTTGTCCATTTCTGACCCATGTTTGCTCATCTCTAACCCTTTTAAGCCAACTTTAACGACTTCGAAACCATTTTTGCCCACTTGCAACCTGTTTGAAGCCATATTTTTCCTTTTCCAACCCAGGTTTGCACACCTCTGACACTTCTGGGGACAATTTTGGCCGTAACTAACCTGTTTTTGCACTTCTCTATCCCTTTTGGAAGCCATTTTTGGCCATTTCTAACCCTCTTTAAGCCATTTTTAACCCACTTCAAGCCATCTTTGGTCATTTCTCAGCCAGTTTTGCACTTCTCTAACCATTTTTAAGCTGGTTTTGTCCATTTCTGACCCATGTTTGCTCATCTCTAACCCTTTTAAGCCAACTTTAACGACTTCGAAACCATTTTTGCCCACTTGCAACCTGTTTGAAGCCATATTTTTCCTTTTCCAACCCGGGTTTGCACACCTCTGACACTTCTGGGGCCAATTTTGGCCGTAACTAACCTGTTTTTGCACTTCTCTATCCCTTTTGGAAGCCATTTTTGGCCATTTCTAACCCTCTTTAAGCCATTTTTAACCCACTTCAAGCCATCTTTGGTCATTTCTCAGCCAGTTTTGCACTTCTCTAACCATTTTTAAGCTGGTTTTGTCCATTTCTGACCCATGTTTGCTCATCTCTAACCCTTTTAAGCCAACTTTGACGACTTCGAAACCATTTTTGCCCACTTGCAACCCGTTTGAAGCCATATTTTTCCTTTTCCAATTCAGGTTTGCACACCTCTGACACTTCTGGGGCCAATTTTGGCCGTAACTAACCTGTTTTTGCACTTCTCTATCCCTTTTGGAAGCCATTTTTGGCCATTTCTAACCCTCTTTAAGCCATTTTTAACCCACTTCAAGCCATCTTTGGTCATTTCTCAGCCAGTTTTGCACTTCTCTAACCATTTTTAAGCTGGTTTTTGTCTTTTCTTACCCATTTTTTTACCGTATTTTACATGTTTTCAGCCGTTTTTGGCCATTTCTAACCCTCATTAAGCCATTTTTAACCCACTTCAAGCCATCTTTCGTCATTTCTCAGCCAGTTTTGCACTTCTCTAACCATTTTTAAACTTGTTTTGTCCATTTCTGACCCATGCTTGCTCATCTCTAACCCTTTTAAGCCAACTTTAACAACTTCGAAACCATTTTTGCCCACTTGCAACCTGTTTGAAGCCATATTTTTCCTTTTCCAACCCAGGTTTGCACACCTCTGACACTTCTGGGGACAATTTTGGCCGTAACTAACCTGTTTTTGCACTTCTCTATCCCTTTTGGAAGCCATTTTTGGCCATTTCTAACCCTCTTTAAGCCATTTTTAACCCACTTCAAGCCATCTTTGGTCATTTCTCAGCCAGTTTTGCACTTCTCTAACCATTTTTAAGCTGGTTTTGTCCATTTCTAACCCATGTTTGCTCATCTCTAACCCTTTTAAGCCAACTTTGACGACTTCGAAACCATTTTTGCCCACTTGCAACCTGTTTGAAGCCATATTTTTCCTTTTCCAACCCGGGTTTGCACACCTCTGACACTTCTGGGGCCAATTTTGGCCGTGACTAACCCGTTTTTGTACTTCTGTATCCCTTTGGAAGCCATTTTTGGCCATTTCTAACACTCTTTAAGCCATTTTTAACCCACTTCAAGCCATCTTTGGTCATTTCTCAGCCAGTTTTGCACTTCTCTAACCATTTTTAAGCTGGTTTTGTCCATTTCTGACCCATGTTTGCTCATCTCTAACCCTTTTAAGCCAACTTTGACGACTTCGAAACCATTTTTGCCCACTTGCAACCTGTTTGAAGCCATATTTTTCCTTTTCCACCCAGGTTTGCACACCTCTGACACTTCTGGGGCCAATTTTGGCCGTAACTAACCTGTTTTTGCACTTCTCTATCCCTTTTGGAAGCCATTTTTGGCCATTTCTAACCCTCTTTAAGCCATTTTTAACCCACTTCAAGCCATCTTGGTCATTTCTCAGCCAGTTTTGCACTTCTCTAACCATTTTTAAGCTTGTTTTGTCCATTTCTGACCCATGTTTGCTCATCTCTAACCCTTTTAAGCCAACTTTAACGACTTCGAAACCATTTTTGCCCACTTGCAACCTGTTTGAAGCCATATTTTTCCTTTTCCAACCCAGGTTTGCACACCTCTGACACTTCTGGGGACAATTTTGGCCGTAACTAACCTGTTTTTGCACTTCTCTATCCCTTTTGGAAGCCATTTTTGGCCATTTCTAACCCTCTTTAAGCCATTTTTAACCCACTTCAAGCCATCTTTGGTCATTTCTCAGCCAGTTTTGCACTTCTCTAACCATTTTTAAGCTGGTTTTGTCCATTTCTAACCCATGTTTGCTCATCTCTAACCCTTTTAAGCCAACTTTAACGACTTCGAAACCATTTTTGCCCACTTGCAACCTGTTTGAAGCCATATTTTTCCTTTTCCAACCCAGGTTTGCACACCTCTGACACTTCTGGGGCCAATTTTGGCCGTGACTAACCTGTTTTTGCACTTCTCTATCCTTTTGGAAGCCATTTTTGGCCATTTCTAACCCTCTTTAAGCCATTTTTAACCCACTTCAAGCCATCTTTGGTCATTTCTCAGCCAGTTTTGCACTTCTCTAACCATTTTTAAGCTGGTTTTGTCCATTTCTGACCCATGTTTGCTCATCTCTAACCCTTTTAAGCCAACTTTGACGACTTCGAAACCATTTTTGCCCACTTGCAACCCGTTTGAAGCCATATTTTTCCTTTTCCAATTCAGGTTTGCACACCTCTGACACTTCTGGGGCCAATTTTGGCCGTAACTAACCTGTTTTTGCACTTCTCTATCCCTTTTGGAAGCCATTTTTGGCCATTTCTAACCCTCTTTAAGCCATTTTTAACCCACTTCAAGCCATCTTTGGTCATTTCTCAGCCAGTTTTGCACTTCTCTAACCATTTTTAAGCTGGTTTTTGTCTTTTCTTACCCATTTTTTACCGTATTTTACATGTTTTCAGCCGTTTTTGGCCATTTCTAACCCTCATTAAGCCATTTTTAACCCACTTCAAGCCATCTTTCGTCATTTCTCAGCCAGTTTTGCACTTCTCTAACCATTTTTAAACTTGTTTTGTCCATTTCTGACCCATGCTTGCTCATCTCTAACCCTTTTAAGCCAACTTTAACGACTTCGAAACCATTTTTGCCTACTTGCAACCTGTTTGAAGCCATATTTTTCCTTTTCCAACCCAGGTTTGCACACCTCTGACACTTCTGGGGACAATTTTGGCCGTAACTAACCTGTTTTTGCACTTCTCTATCCCTTTTGGAAGCCATTTTTGGCCATTTCTAACCCTCTTTAAGCCATTTTTAACCCACTTCAAGCCATCTTTGGTCATTTCTCAGCCAGTTTTGCACTTCTCTAACCATTTTTAAGCTGGTTTTGTCCATTTCTGACCCATGTTTGCTCATCTCTAACCCTTTTAAGCCAACTTTAACGACTTCGAAACCATTTTTGCCCACTTGCAACCTGTTTGAAGCCATATTTTTCCTTTTCCAACCCAGGTTTGCACACCTCTGACACTTCTGGGGCCATTTTGGCCGTGACTAACCCGTTTTTTGTACTTCTCTATCCCTTTGGAAGCCATTTTTGGCCATTTCTAACCCTCTTTAAGCCATTTTTAACCCACTTCAAGCCATCTTTGGTCATTTCTCAGCCAGTTTTGCACTTCTCTAACCATTTTTAAGCTGGTTTTGTCCATTTCTAACCCATGTTTGCTCATCTCTAACCCTTTTAAGCCAACTTTAACGACTTCGAAACCATTTTTGCCCACTTGCAACCTGTTTGAAGCCATATTTTTCCTTTTCCAACCCGGGTTTGCACACCTCTGACACTTCTGGGGCCAATTTTGGCCGTGACTAACCCGTTTTTGTACTTCTCTATCCCTTTGGAAGCCATTTTTGGCCATTTCTAACCCTCTTTAAGCCATTTTTAACCCACTTCAAGCCATCTTTGGTCATTTCTCAGCCAGTTTTGCACTTCTCTAACCATTTTTAAGCTGGTTTTGTCCATTTCTGACCCATGTTTGCTCATCTCTAACCCTTTTAAGCCAACTTTGACGACTTCGAAACCATTTTTGCCCACTTGCAACCGTTTGAAGCCATATTTTTCCTTTTCCAATTCAGGTTTGCACACCTCTGACACTTCTGGGGCCAATTTTGGCCGTAACTAACCTGTTTTTGCACTTCTCTATCCCTTTTGGAAGCCATTTTTGGCCATTTCTAACCCTCTTTAAGCCATTTTTAACCCACTTCAAGCCATCTTTGGTCATTTCTCAGCCAGTTTTGCACTTCTCTAACCATTTTTAAGCTGGTTTTTGTCTTTTCTTACCCATTTTTTTACCGTATTTTACATGTTTTCAGCCGTTTTTGGCCATTTCTAACCCTCATTAAGCCATTTTTAACCCACTTCAAGCCATCTTTCGTCATTTCTCAGCCAGTTTTGCACTTCTCTAACCATTTTTAAACTTGTTTTGTCCATTTCTGACCCATGCTTGCTCATCTCTAACCCTTTTAAGCCAACTTTAACGACTTCGAAACCATTTTTGCCCACTTGCAACCTGTTTGAAGCCATATTTTTCCTTTTCCAACCAGGTTTGCACACCTCTGACACTTCTGGGGACAATTTTGGCCGTAACTAACCTTTTTTTGCACTTCTCTATCCCTTTTGGAAGCCATTTTTGGCCATTTCTTACCCTCTTTAAGCCATTTTTAACCCACTTCAAGCCATCTTTGGTCATTTCTCAGCCAGTTTTGCACTTCTCTAACCATTTTTAAGCTGGTTTTGTCCATTTCTAACCCATGTTTGCTCATCTCTAACCCTTTTAAGCCAACTTAAACGACTTCGAAACCATTTTTGCCCACTTGCAACCTGTTTGAAGCCATATTTTTCCTTTTCCAACCCGGTTTGCACACCTCTGACACTTCTGGGGCCAATTTTGGCCGTAACTAACCCTGTTTTTGTACTTCTCTATCCCTTTGGAAGCCATTTTTGGCCATTTCTAACCCTCTTTAAGCCATTTTTAACCCACTTCAAGCCATCTTTGGTCATTTCTCAGCCAGTTTTGCACTTCTCTAACCATTTTTAAGCTGGTTTTGTCCATTTCTGACCCATGTTTGCTCATCTCTAACCCTTTTAAGCCAACTTTGACGACTTCGAAACCATTTTTGCCCACTTGCAACCTGTTTGAAGCCATATTTTTCCTTTTCCAATCAGGTTTGCACACTTCTGACACTTCTGGGGCCAATTTTGGCCGTAACTAACCTGTTTTTGCACTTCTCTATCCCTTTTGGAAGCCATTTTTTGCCATTTCTAACCCTCTTTAAGCCATTTTTAACCCACTTCAAGCCATCTTTGGTCATTTCTCAGCCAGTTTTGCACTTCTCTAACCATTTTTAAGCTGGTTTTGTCCATTTCTGACCCATGTTTGCTCATCTCTAACCCTTTTAAGCCAACTTTAACGACTTCGAAACCATTTTTGCCCACTTGCAACCTGTTTGAAGCCATATTTTTCCTTTTCCAACCCAGGTTTGCACACCTCTGACACTTCTGGGGCCAATTTTGGCCGTAACTAACCTGTTTTTGCACTTCTCTATCCCTTTTGGAAGCCATTTTTGGCCATTTCTAACCCTCTTTAAGCCATTTTTAACCCACTTCAAGCCATCTTTGGTCATTTCTCAGCCAGTTTTGCACTTCTCTAACCATTTTTAAGCTGGTTTTGTCCATTTCTGACCCATGTTTGCTCATCTCTAACCCTTTTAAGCCAACTTTAACGACTTCGAAACCATTTTTGCCCACTTGCAACCTGTTTGAAGCCATATTTTTCCTTTTCCAACCCAGGTTTGCACACCTCTGACACTTCTGGGGCCAATTTTGGCCGTAACTAACCTGTTTTTGCACTTCTCTATCCCTTTTGGAAGCCATTTTTGGCCATTTCTAACCCTCTTTAAGCCATTTTTAACCCACTTCAAGCCATCTTTGGTCATTTCTCAGCCAGTTTTGCACTTCTCTAACCATTTTTAAGCTGGTTTTGTCCATTTCTGACCCATGTTTGCTCATCTCTAACCCTTTTAAGCCAACTTTAACGACTTCGAAACCATTTTTGCCCACTTGCAACCTGTTTGAAGCCATATTTTTCCTTTTCCAACCCAGGTTTGCACACCTCTGACACTTCTGGGGCCAATTTTGGCCGTAACTAACCTGTTTTTGCACTTCTCTATCCCTTTGGAAGCCATTTTTGGCCATTTCTAACCCTCTTTAAGCCATTTTTAACCCACTTCAAGCCATCTTTGGTCATTTCTCAGCCAGTTTTGCACTTCTCTAACCATTTTTAAGCTGGTTTTGTCCATTTCTGACCCATGTTTGCTCATCTCTAACCCTTTTAAGCCAACTTTGACGACTTCGAAACCATTTTTGCCCACTTGCAACCCGTTTGAAGCCATATTTTTCCTTTTCCAACCCAGGTTTGCACACCTCTGACACTTCTGGGGCCAATTTTGGCCGTAACTAACCTGTTTTTGTACTTCTGTATCCCTTTGGAAGCCATTTTTGGCCATTTCTAACCCTCTTTAAGCCATTTTTAACCCACTTCAAGCCATCTTTGGTCATTTCTCAGCCAGTTTTGCACTTCTCTAACCATTTTTAAGCTGGTTTTTGTCTTTTCTTACCCATTTTTTTACCGTATTTTACATTTTTCAGCCGTTTTTGGCCATTTCTAACCCTCTTTAAGCCATTTTTAACCCACTTCAAGCCATCTTTCGTCATTTCTCAGCCAGTTTTGCACTTCTCTAACCATTTTTAAACTGGTTTTGTCCATTTCTGACCCATGTTTGCTCATCTCTAACCCTTTTAAGCCAACTTTAACGACTTCGAAACCATTTTTGCCCACTTGCAACCTGTTTGAAGCCATATTTTTCCTTTTCCAACCCAGGTTTGCACACCTCTGACACTTCTGGGGCCAATTTTGGCCGTAACTAACCTGTTTTTGCACTTCTCTATCCCTTTTGGAAGCCATTTTTGGCCATTTCTAACCCTCTTTAAGCCATTTTTAACCCACTTCAAGCCATCTTTGGTCATTTCTCAGCCAGTTTTGCACTTCTCTAACCATTTTTAAGCTGGTTTTTGTCTTTTCTTACCCATTTTTTTACCGTATTTTACATGATTTCAGCCGTTTTTGGCCATTTCTAACCCTCATTAAGCCATTTTTAACCCACTTCAAGCCATCTTTCGTCATTTCTCAGCCAGTTTTGCACTTCTCTAACCATTTTTAAACTTGTTTTGTCCATTTCTGACCCATGCTTGCTCATCTCTAACCCTTTTAAGCCAACTTTAACGACTTCGAAACCATTTTTGCCCACTTGCAACCTGTTTGAAGCCATATTTTTCCTTTTCCAACCCAGGTTTGCACACCTCTGACACTTCTGGGGACAATTTTGGCCGTAACTAACCTGTTTTTGCACTTCTCTATCCCTTTTGGAAGCCATTTTTGGCCATTTCTTACCCTCTTTAAGCCATTTTTAACCCACTTCAAGCCATCTTTGGTCATTTCTCAGCCAGTTTTGCACTTCTCTAACCATTTTTAAGCTGGTTTTGTCCATTTCTAACCCATGTTTGCTCATCTCTAACCCTTTTAAGCCAACTTTAACGACTTCGAAACCATTTTTGCCCACTTGCAACCTGTTTGAAGCCATATTTTTCCTTTTCCAACCCAGGTTTGCACACCTCTGACACTTCTGGGGCCAATTTTGGCCGTGACTAACCCGTTTTTGTACTTCTCTATCCCTTTGGAAGCCATTTTTGGCCATTTCTAACCCTCTTTAAGCCATTTTTAACCCACTTCAAGCCATCTTTGGTCATTTCTCAGCCAGTTTTGCACTTCTCTAACCATTTTTAAGCTGGTTTTGTCCATTTCTGACCCATGTTTGCTCATCTCTAACCCTTTTAAGCCAACTTTAACGACTTCGAAACCATTTTTGCCCACTTGCAACCTGTTTGAAGCCATATTTTTCCTTTTCCAACCAGGTTTGCACACCTCTGACACTTCTGGGGCCAATTTTGGCCGTAACTAACCTGTTTTTGCACTTCTCTATCCCTTTGGAAGCCATTTTTGGCCATTTCTAACCCTCTTTAAGCCATTTTTAACCCACTTCAAGCCATCTTTGGTCATTTCTCAGCCAGTTTTGCACTTCTCTAACCATTTTTAAGCTGGTTTTGTCCATTTCTGACCCATGTTTGCTCATCTCTAACCCTTTTAAGCCAACTTTCACGACTTCGAAACCATTTTTGCCCACTTGCAACCTGTTTGAAGCCATATTTTTCCTTTTCCAATTCAGGTTTGCACACCTCTGACACTTCTGGGGCCAATTTTGGCCGTAACTAACCTGTTTTTGCACTTCTCTATCCCTTTGGAAGCCATTTTTGGCCATTTCTAACCCTCTTTAAGCCATTTTTAACCCACTTCAAGCCATCTTTGGTCATTTCTCAGCCAGTTTTGCACTTCTCTAACCATTTTTAAGCTGTTTTTGTCTTTTCTTACCCATTTTTTTACCGTATTTACATGTTTTCAGCCGTTTTGGCCATTTCTAACCTCATTAAGCCATTTTTAACCCACTTCAAGCCATCTTTCGTCATTTCTCAGCCAGTTTTGCACTTCTCTAACCATTTTTAAACCCATTTCTGACCCATGCTTGCTCATCTCTAACCCTTTTAAGCCACTTTAACGACTTCGAAACCATTTTTGCCCACTTGCAACCTGTTTGAAGCCATATTTTTCCTTTTCCAACCCAGGTTTGCACACCTCTGACACTTCTGGGGACAATTTTGGCCGTAACTAACCTGTTTTTGCACTTCTCTATCCCTTTTGGAAGCCATTTTTGGCCATTTCTTAACCCTCTTTAAGCCATTTTTAACCCACTTCAAGCCATCTTTGGTCATTTCTCAGCCAGTTTTGCACTTCTCTAACCATTTTTAAGCTGGTTTTGTCCATTTCTAACCCATGTTTGCTCATCTCTAACCCTTTTAAGCCAACTTTGACGACTTCGAAACCATTTTTGCCCACTTGCAACCTGTTTGAAGCCATATTTTTCCTTTTCCAACCCGGGTTTGCACACCTCTGACACTTCTGGGGCCAATTTTGGCCGTGACTAACCCGTTTTTGCACTTCTCTATCCCTTTGGAAGCCATTTTTGGCCATTTCTAACCCTCTTTAAGCCATTTTTAACCCACTTCAAGCCATCTTTGGTCATTTCTCAGCCAGTTTTGCACTTCTCTAACCATTTTTAAGCTGGTTTTGTTTCTGACCCATGTTTGCTCATCTCTAACCCTTTTAAGCCAACTTTGACGACTTCGAAACCATTTTTTTGCAACCGTTTGAAGCCATATTTTTCCTTTTCCAACCAGGTTTGCACACCTCTGACACTTCTGGGGTTTGGCCGTAACTAACCTGTTTTTGCACTTCTCTATCCCTTTTGGAAGCCATTTTTGGCCATTTCTAACCCTCTTTAAGCCATTTTTAACCCACTTCAAGCCATCTTTGGTCATTTCTCAGCCAGTTTTGCACTTCTCTAACCATTTTTAAACTTGTTTTGTCCATTTCTGACCCATGTTTGCTCATCTCTAACCCTTTTAAGCCAACTTTAACGACTTCGAAACCATTTTTGCCCACTTGCAACCTGTTTGAAGCCATATTTTTCCTTTTCCAACCCAGGTTTGCACACCTCTGACACTTCTGGGGACAATTTTGGCCGTAACTAACCTGTTTTTGCACTTCTCTATCCCTTTTGGAAGCCATTTTTGGCCATTTCTAACTTTCTTTAAGCCATTTTTAACCCACTTCAAGCCATCTTTGGTCATTTCTCAGCCAGTTTTGCACTTCTCTAACCATTTTTAAGCTGGTTTTGTCCATTTCTAACCCATGTTTGCTCATCTCTAACCCTTTTAAGCCAACTTTAACAACTTCGAAACCATTTTTGCCCACTTGCAACCTGTTTGAAGCCATATTTTTCCTTTTCCAACCCAGGTTTGCACACCTCTGACACTTCTGGGGACAATTTTGGCCGTAACTAACCTGTTTTTGCACTTCTCTATCCCTTTGGAAGCCATTTTTGGCCATTTCTAACCCTCTTTAAGCCATTTTTAACCCACTTCAAGCCATCTTTGGTCATTTCTCAGCCAGTTTTGCACTTCTCTAACCATTTTTAAGCTGGTTTTGTCCATTTCTGACCCATGTTTGCTCATCTCTAACCCTTTTAAGCCAACTTTAACGACTTCGAAACCATTTTTGCCCACTTGCAACCTGTTTGAAGCCATATTTTTCCTTTTCCAACCCGGGTTTGCACACCTCTGACACTTCTGGGGCCAATTTTGGCCGTGACTAACCCGTTTTTGTACTTCTCTATCCCTTTGGAAGCCATTTTTGGCCATTTCTAACCCTCTTTAAGCCATTTTTAACCCACTTCAAGCCATCTTTGGTCATTTCTCAGCCAGTTTTGCACTTCTCTAACCATTTTTAAGCTGGTTTTGTCCATTTCTGACCCATGTTTGCTCATCTCTAACCCTTTTAAGCCAACTTTGACGACTTCGAAACCATTTTTGCCCACTTGCAACCCGTTTGAAGCCATATTTTTCCTTTTCCAATTCAGGTTTGCACACTTCTGACACTTCTGGGGCCAATTTTGGCCGTAACTAACCTGTTTTTGCACTTCTCTATCCCTTTTGGAAGCCATTTTTGGCCATTTCTAACCCTCTTTAAGCCATTTTTAACCCACTTCAAGCCATCTTTGGTCATTTCTCAGCCAGTTTTGCACTTCTCTAACCATTTTTAAGCTGGTTTTTGTCTTTTCTTACCCATTTTTTTACCGTATTTTACATGTTTTCAGCCGTTTTTGGCCATTTCTAACCCTCATTAAGCCATTTTTAACCCACTTCAAGCCATCTTTCGTCATTTCTCAGCCAGTTTTGCACTTCTCTAACCATTTTTAAACTTGTTTTGTCCATTTCTGACCCATGCTTGCTCATCTCTAACCCTTTTAAGCCAACTTTAACGACTTCGAAACCATTTTTGCCCACTTGCAACCTGTTTGAAGCCATATTTTTCCTTTTCCAACCCAGGTTTGCACACCTCTGACACTTCTGGGGACAATTTTGGCCGTAACTAACCTGTTTTTGCACTTCTCTATCCCTTTTGGAAGCCATTTTTGGCCATTTCTACCCTCTTTAAGCCATTTTTAACCCACTTCAAGCCATCTTTGGTCATTTCTCAGCCAGTTTTGCACTTCTCTAACCATTTTTAAGCTGGTTTTGTCCATTTCTAACCCATGTTTGCTCATCTCTAACCCTTTTAAGCCAACTTTAACGACTTCGAAACCATTTTTGCCCACTTGCAACCTGTTTGAAGCCATATTTTCCTTTTCCAACCCGGGTTTGCACACCTCTGACACTTCTGGGGCCAATTTTGGCCGTGACTAACCCGTTTTTGTACTTCTCTATCCCTTTGGAAGCCATTTTTGGCCATTTCTAACCCTCTTTAAGCCATTTTTAACCCACTTCAAGCCATCTTTGGTCATTTCTCAGCCAGTTTTGCACTTCTCTAACCATTTTTAAGCTGGTTTTGTCCATTTCTGACCCATGTTTGCTCATCTCTAACCCTTTTAAGCCAACTTTGACGACTTCGAAACCATTTTTGCCCACTTGCAACCCGTTTGAAGCCATATTTTTCCTTTTCCAATTCAGGTTTGCACACCTCTGACACTTCTGGGGCCAATTTTGGCCGTAACTAACCTGTTTTTGCACTTCTCTATCCCTTTTGGAAGCCATTTTGGCCATTTCTAACCCTCTTTAAGCCATTTTTAACCCACTTCAAGCCATCTTTGGTCATTTCTCAGCCAGTTTTGCACTTCTCTAACCATTTTTAAGCTGGTTTTGTCCATTTCTGACCCATGCTTGCTCATCTCTAACCCTTTTAAGCCATTTTTAACCCACTTCAAGCCATCTTTGGTCATTTCTCAGCCAGTTTTGCACTTCTCTAACCATTTTTAAGCTGGTTTTTGTCTTTTCTTACCCATTTTTTTACCGTATTTTACATTTTTCAGCCGTTTTTGGCCATTTCTAACCCTCATTAAGCCATTTTTAACCCACTTCAAGCCATCTTTGGTCATTTCTCAGCCAGTTTTGCACTTCTCTAACCATTTTTAAACTGGTTTTGTCCATTTCTGACCCATGCTTGCTCATCTCTAACCCTTTTAAGCCAACTTTAACGACTTCGAAACCATTTTTGCCCACTTGCAACCTGTTTGAAGCCATATTTTTCCTTTTCCAACCCAGGTTTGCACACCTCTGACACTTCTGGGGACAATTTTGGCCGTAACTAACCTGTTTTTGCACTTCTCTATCCCTTTGGAAGCCATTTTTGGCCATTTCTAACCCTCTTTAAGCCATTTTTAACCCACTTCAAGCCATCTTTGGTCATTTCTCAGCCAGTTTTGCACTTCTCTAACCATTTTTAAGCTGGTTTTGTCCATTTCTGACCCATGTTTGCTCATCTCTAACCCTTTTAAGCCAACTTTGACGACTTCGAAACCATTTTTGCCCACTTGCAACCTGTTTGAAGCCATATTTTTCCTTTTCCAACCCGGGTTTGCACACCTCTGACACTTCTGGGGCCAATTTTGGCCGTAACTAACCCGTTTTTGCACTTCTCTATCCCTTTGGAAGCCATTTTTGGCCATTTCTAACCCTCTTTAAGCCATTTTTAACCCACTTCAAGCCATCTTTGGTCATTTCTCAGCCAGTTTTGCACTTCTCTAACCATTTTTAAGCTGGTTTTTGTCTTTTCTTACCCATTTTTTTACCGTATTTTACATGTTTTCAGCCGTTTTTGGCCATTTCTAACCCTCATTAAGCCATTTTTAACCCACTTCAAGCCATCTTTCGTCATTTCTCAGCCAGTTTTGCACTTCTCTAACCATTTTTAAACTTGTTTTGTCCATTTCTGACCCATGCTTGCTCATCTCTAACCCTTTTAAGCCAACTTTAACAACTTCGAAACCATTTTTGCCCACTTGCAACCTGTTTGAAGCCATATTTTTCCTTTTCCAACCCAGGTTTGCACACCTCTGACACTTCTGGGGACAATTTTGGCCGTAACTAACCTGTTTTTGCACTTCTCTATCCCTTTTGGAAGCCATTTTTGGCCATTTCTTACCTCTTTAAGCCATTTTTAACCCACTTCAAGCCATCTTTGGTCATTTCTCAGCCAGTTTTGCACTTCTCTAACCATTTTTAAGCTGGTTTTGTCCATTTCTAACCCATGTTTGCTCATCTCTAACCCTTTTAAGCCAACTTTAACGACTTCGAAACCATTTTTGCCCACTTGCAACCTGTTTGAAGCCATATTTTTCCTTTTCCAACCCGGGTTTGCACACCTCTGACACTTCTGGGGCCAATTTTGGCCGTGACTAACCCGTTTTTGTACTTCTGTATCCCTTTGGAAGCCATTTTTGGCCATTTCTAACCCTCTTTAAGCCATTTTTAACCCACTTCAAGCCATCTTTGGTCATTTCTCAGCCAGTTTTGCACTTCTCTAACCATTTTTAAGCTGGTTTTGTCCATTTCTGACCCATGTTTGCTCATCTCTAACCCTTTTAAGCCAACTTTGACGACTTCGAAACCATTTTTGCCCACTTGCAACCGTTTGAAGCCATATTTTTCCTTTTCCAACCCAGGTTTGCACACCTCTGACACTTCTGGGGCCAATTTTGGCCGTAACTAACCTGTTTTTGCACTTCTCTATCCCTTTTGGAAGCCATTTTTGCCATTTCTAACCCTCTTTAAGCCATTTTTAACCCACTTCAAGCCATCTTTGGTCATTTCTCAGCCAGTTTTGCACTTCTCTAACCATTTTTAAGCTGGTTTTGTCCATTTCTGACCCATGCTTGCTCATCTCTAACCCTTTTAAGCCAACTTTAACGACTTCGAAACCATTTTTGCCCACTTGCAACCTGTTTGAAGCCATATTTTTCCTTTTCCAACCCAGGTTTGCACACCTCTGACACTTCTGGGGACAATTTTGGCCGTAACTAACCTGTTTTTGCACTTCTCTATCCCTTTTGGAAGCCATTTTTGGCCATTTCTAACCCTCTTTAAGCCATTTTTAACCCACTTCAAGCCATCTTTGGTCATTTCTCAGCCAGTTTTGCACTTCTCTAACCATTTTTAAGCTGGTTTTGTCCATTTCTAACCCATGTTTGCTCATCTCTAACCCTTTTAAGCCAACTTTAACGACTTCGAAACCATTTTTGCCCACTTGCAACCTGTTTGAAGCCATATTTTTCCTTTTCCAACCAGGGTTTGCACACCTCTGACACTTCTGGGGCCAATTTTGGCCGTGACTAACCCGTTTTTTTACTTCTCTATCCCTTTGGAAGCCATTTTTGGCCATTTCTAACCCTCTTTAAGCCATTTTTAACCCACTTCAAGCCATCTTTGGTCATTTCTCAGCCAGTTTTGCACTTCTCTAACCATTTTTAAGCTGGTTTTGTCCATTTCTGACCCATGTTTGCTCATCTCTAACCCTTTTAAGCCAACTTTAACGACTTCGAAACCATTTTTGCCCACTTGCAACCTGTTTGAAGCCATATTTTTCCTTTTCCAACCCAGGTTTGCACACCTCTGACACTTCTGGGGCCAATTTTGGCCGTAACTAACCTGTTTTTGCACTTCTCTATCCTTTTGGAAGCCATTTTTGGCCATTTCTAACCCTCTTTAAGCCATTTTTAACCCACTTCAAGCCATCTTTGGTCATTTCTCAGCCAGTTTTGCACTTCTCTAACCATTTTTAAGCTGGTTTTGTCCATTTCTAACCCATGTTTGCTCATCTCTAACCCTTTTAAGCCAACTTTAACGACTTCGAAACCATTTTTGCCCACTTGCAACCTGTTTGAAGCCATATTTTTCCTTTTCCAACCAGGTTTGCACACCTCTGACACTTCTGGGGCCAATTTTGGCCGTAACTAACCCGTTTTTGCACTTCTCTATCCCTTTGGAAGCCATTTTTGGCCATTTCTAACCCTCTTTAAGCCATTTTTAACCCACTTCAAGCCATCTTTGGTCATTTCTCAGCCAGTTTTGCACTTCTCTAACCATTTTTAAGCTGGTTTTGTCCATTTCTGACCCATGTTTGCTCATCTCTAACCCTTTTAAGCCAACTTTGACGACTTCGAAACCATTTTTGCCCACTTGCAACCGTTTGAAGCCATATTTTTCCTTTCCAACCCAGGTTTGCACACCTCTGACACTTCTGGGGCCAATTTTGGCCGTAACTAACCTGTTTTTGCACTTCTCTATCCCTTTGGAAGCCATTTTTGGCCATTTCTAACCCTCTTTAAGCCATTTTTAACCCACTTCAAGCCATCTTTGGTCATTTCTCAGCCAGTTTTGCACTTCTCTAACCATTTTTAAGCTGGTTTTGTCCATTTCTAACCATGTTTGCTCATCTCTAACCCTTTTAAGCCAACTTTAACGACTTCGAAACCATTTTTGCCCACTTGCAACCTGTTTGAAGCCATATTTTCCTTTTCCAACCGGGTTTGCACACCTCTGACACTTCTGGGGCCAATTTTGGCCGTGACTAACCCGTTTTTGTACTTCTCTATCCCTTTGGAAGCCATTTTTGGCCATTTCTTACCCTCTTTAAGCCATTTTTAACCCACTTCAAGCCATCTTTGGTCATTTCTCAGCCAGTTTTGCACTTCTCTAACCATTTTTAAGCTGGTTTTGTCCATTTCTGACCCATGTTTGCTCATCTCTAACCCTTTTAAGCCAACTTTGACGACTTCGAAACCATTTTTGCCCACTTGCAACCCGTTTGAAGCCATATTTTTCCTTTTCCAATTCAGGTTTGCACACCTCTGACACTTCTGGGGCCAATTTTGGCCGTAACTAACCTGTTTTTGCACTTCTCTATCCTTTTGGAAGCCATTTTTGGCCATTTCTAACCCTCTTTAAGCCATTTTTAACCCACTTCAAGCCATCTTTGGTCATTTCTCAGCCAGTTTTGCACTTCTCTAACCATTTTTAAACTGTTTTGTCCATTTCTGACCCATGTTTGCTCATCTCTAACCCTTTTAAGCCAACTTTAACGACTTCGAAACCATTTTTGCCCACTTGCAACCTGTTTGAAGCCATATTTTTCCTTTTCCAACCCAGGTTTGCACACCTCTGACACTTCTGGGGACAATTTTGGCCGTAACTAACCTGTTTTTGCACTTCTCTATCCCTTTTGGAAGCCATTTTTGGCCATTTCTTACCCTCTTTAAGCCATTTTTAACCCACTTCAAGCCATCTTTGGTCATTTCTCAGCCAGTTTTGCACTTCTCTAACCATTTTTAAGCTGGTTTTGTCCATTTCTAACCCATGTTTGCTCATCTCTAACCCTTTTAAGCCAACTTTGACGACTTCGAAACCATTTTTGCCCACTTGCAACCTGTTTGAAGCCATATTTTTCCTTTTCCAACCCGGTTTTGCACACCTCTGACACTTCTGGGGCCAATTTTGGCCGTGACTAACCCGTTTTTTTGTACTTCTCTATCCTTTGGAAGCCATTTTTGGCCATTTCTAACTTTCTTTAAGCCATTTTTAACCCACTTCAAGCCATCTTTGGTCATTTCTCAGCCAGTTTTGCACTTCTCTAACCATTTTTAAGCTGGTTTTGTCCATTTCTGACCCATGTTTGCTCATCTCTAACCCTTTTAAGCCAACTTTGACGACTTCGAAACCATTTTTGCCCACTTGCAACCGTTTGAAGCCATATTTTTCCTTTTCCAACCCAGGTTTGCACACCTCTGACACTTCTGGGGCAATTTTGGCCGTAACTAACCTGTTTTTGCACTTCTCTATCCCTTTTGGAAGCCATTTTTTGCCATTTCTAACCCTCTTTAAGCCATTTTTAACCCACTTCAAGCCATCTTTGGTCATTTCTCAGCCAGTTTTGCACTTCTCTAACCATTTTTAAGCTTGTTTTGTCCATTTCTTACCCATGTTTGCTCATCTCTAACCCTTTTAAGCCAACTTTAACGACTTCGAAACCATTTTTGCCCACTTGCAACCTGTTTGAAGCCATATTTTTCCTTTTCCAACCCAGGTTTGCACACCTCTGACACTTCTGGGGACAATTTTGGCCGTAACTAACCTGTTTTTGCACTTCTCTATCCCTTTTGGAAGCCATTTTTGGCCATTTCTACCCTCTTTAAGCCATTTTTAACCCACTTCAAGCCATCTTTGGTCATTTCTCAGCCAGTTTTGCACTTCTCTAACCATTTTTAAGCTGGTTTTGTCCATTTCTAACCATGTTTGCTCATCTCTAACCCTTTTAAGCCAACTTTAACGACTTCGAAACCATTTTTGCCCACTTGCAACCTGTTTGAAGCCATATTTTTCCTTTTCCAAACCGGGTTTGCACACCTCTGACACTTCTGGGGCCAATTTTGGCCGTGACTAACCCGTTTTTGTACTTCTCTATCCCTTTGGAAGCCATTTTTGGCCATTTCTAACCCTCTTTAAGCCATTTTTAACCCACTTCAAGCCATCTTTGGTCATTTCTCAGCCAGTTTTGCACTTCTCTAACCATTTTTAAGCTGGTTTTGTCCATTTCTGACCCATGTTTGCTCATCTCTAACCCTTTTAAGCCAACTTTGACGACTTCGAAACCATTTTTGCCCACTTGCAACCCGTTTGAAGCCATATTTTTCCTTTTCCAATTCAGGTTTGCACACCTCTGACACTTCTGGGGCCAATTTTGGCCGTAACTAACCTGTTTTTGCACTTCTCTATCCCTTTTGGAAGCCATTTTTTGCCATTTCTAACCCTCATTAAGCCATTTTTAACCCACTTCAAGCCATCTTTGGTCATTTCTCGGCCAGTTTTGCACTTCTCTAACCATTTTTAAACTTGTTTTGTCCATTTCTGACCCATGCTTGCTCATCTCTAACCCTTTTAAGCCAACTTTAACGACTTCAAAACCATTTTTGCCCACTTGCAACCTGTTTGAAGCCATATTTTTCCTTTTCCAACCCAGGTTTGCACACCTCTGACACTTCTGGGGACAATTTTGGCCGTAACTAACCTGTTTTTGCACTTCTCTATCCCTTTTGGAAGCCATTTTTGGCCATTTCTAACCCTCTTTAAGCCATTTTTAACCCACTTCAAGCCATCTTTGGTCATTTCTCAGCCAGTTTTGCACTTCTCTAACCATTTTTAAGCTGGTTTTGTCCATTTCTAACCCATGTTTGCTCATCTCTAACCCTTTTAAGCCAACTTTAACGACTTCGAAACCATTTTTGCCCACTTGCAACCTGTTTGAAGCCATATTTTTCCTTTTCCAACCCGGGTTTGCACACCTCTGACACTTCTGGGGCCAATTTTGGCCGTGACTAACCCGTTTTTGTACTTCTCTATCCCTTTGGAAGCCATTTTTGGCCATTTCTAACCCTCTTTAAGCCATTTTTAACCCACTTCAAGCCATCTTTGGTCATTTCTCAGCCAGTTTTGCACTTCTCTAACCATTTTTAAGCTGGTTTTGTCCATTTCTGACCCATGTTTGCTCATCTCTAACCCTTTTAAGCCAACTTTGACGACTTCGAAACCATTTTTGCCCACTTGCAACCCGTTTGAAGCCATATTTTTCCTTTTCCAATTCAGGTTTGCACACCTCTGACACTTCTGGGGCCAATTTTGGCCGTAACTAACCTGTTTTTGCACTTCTCTATCCCTTTGGAAGCCATTTTTGGCCATTTCTAACCCTCTTTAAGCCATTTTTAACCCACTTCAAGCCATCTTTGGTCATTTCTCAGCCAGTTTTGCACTTCTCTAACCATTTTTAAGCTGGTTTTTGTCTTTTCTTACCCATTTTTTTACCGTATTTTACATGTTTTCAGCCGTTTTTGGCCATTTCTAACCCTCATTAAGCCATTTTTAACCCACTTCAAGCCATCTTTCGTCATTTCTCAGCCAGTTTTGCACTTCTCTAACCATTTTTAAACTTGTTTTGTCCATTTCTGACCCATGCTTGCTCATCTCTAACCCTTTTAAGCCAACTTTAACGACTTCGAAACCATTTTTGCCCACTTGCAACCTGTTTGAAGCCATATTTTTCCTTTTCCAACCCAGGTTTGCACACCTCTGACACTTCTGGGGACAATTTTGGCCGTAACTAACCTGTTTTTGCACTTCTCTATCCTTTTGGAAGCCATTTTTGGCCATTTCTTACCCTCTTTAAGCCATTTTTAACCCACTTCAAGCCATCTTTGGTCATTTCTCAGCCAGTTTTGCACTTCTCTAACCATTTTTAAGCTGGTTTTGTCCATTTCTGACCCATGCTTGCTCATCTCTAACCCTTTTAAGCCAACTTTAACGACTTCGAAACCATTTTTGCCCACTTGCAACCTGTTTGAAGCCATATTTTTCCTTTTCCAACCCAGGTTTGCACACCTCTGACACTTCTGGGGCCAATTTTGGCCGTAACTAACTGTTTTTGCACTTCTCTATCCTTTTGGAAGCCATTTTTGGCCATTTCTAACCCTCTTTAAGCCATTTTTAACCCACTTCAAGCCATCTTTGGTCATTTCTCAGCCAGTTTTGCACTTCTCTAACCATTTTTAAGCTGGTTTTGTCCATTTCTAACCCATGTTTGCTCATCTCTAACCCTTTTAAGCCAACTTTAACGACTTCGAAACCATTTTTGCCCACTTGCAACCTGTTTGAAGCCATATTTTTCCTTTCCAACCAGGTTTGCACACCTCTGACACTTCTGGGGCCAATTTTGGCCGTGACTAAACCGTTTTTGCACTTCTCTATCCCTTTGGAAGCCATTTTTGGCCATTTCTAACCCTCATTAAGCCATTTTTAACCCACTTCAAGCCATCTTTGGTCATTTCTCAGCCAGTTTTGCACTTCTCTAACCATTTTTAAGCTGGTTTTGTCCATTTCTGACCCATGTTTGCTCATCTCTAACCCTTTTAAGCCAACTTTAACGACTTCGAAACCATTTTTGCCCACTTGCAACCTGTTTGAAGCCATATTTTTCCTTTTCCAACCCGGGTTTGCACACCTCTGACACTTCTGGGGCCAATTTTGGCCGTGACTAACCTGTTTTTGCACTTCTCTATCCCTTTTGGAAGCCATTTTTGGCCATTTCTAACCCTCTTTAAGCCATTTTTAACCCACTTCAAGCCATCTTTGGTCATTTCTCAGCCAGTTTTGCACTTCTCTAACCATTTTTAAACTTGTTTTGTCCATTTCTGACCCATGTTTGCTCATCTCTAACCCTTTTAAGCCAACTTTAACGACTTCGAAACCATTTTTGCCCACTTGCAACCTGTTTGAAGCCATATTTTTCCTTTTCCAACCCGGTTTGCACACCTCTGACACTTCTGGGGACAATTTTGGCCGTAACTAACCTGTTTTTGCACTTCTCTATCCCTTTTGGAAGCCATTTTTGGCCATTTCTAACTTTCTTTAAGCCATTTTTAACCCACTTCAAGCCATCTTTGGTCATTTCTCAGCCAGTTTTGCACTTCTCTAACCATTTTTAAGCTGGTTTTGTCCATTTCTAACCCATGTTTGCTCATCTCTAACCCTTTTAAGCCAACTTTGACGACTTCGAAACCATTTTTGCCCACTTGCAACCTGTTTGAAGCCATATTTTTCCTTTTCCAACCCGGTTTGCACACCTCTGACACTTCTGGGGCCAATTTTGGCCGTGACTAACCCGTTTTGCACTTCTCTATCCCTTTGGAAGCCATTTTTGGCCATTTCTAACCCTCTTTAAGCCATTTTTAACCCACTTCAAGCCATCTTTGGTCATTTCTCAGCCAGTTTTGCACTTCTCTAACCATTTTTAAGCTGGTTTTGTCCATTTCTGACCCATGTTTGCTCATCTCTAACCCTTTTAAGCCAACTTTGACGACTTCGAAACCATTTTTGCCCACTTGCAACCTGTTTGAAGCCATATTTTTCCTTTTCCAATTCAGGTTTGCACACCTCTGACACTTCTGGGGCCAATTTTGGCCGTAACTAACCTGTTTTTGCACTTCTCTATCCCTTTTGGAAGCCATTTTTAGCCATTTCTAACCCTCATTAAGCCATTTTTAACCCACTTCAAGCCATCTTTGGTCATTTCTCAGCCAGTTTTGCACTTCTCTAACCATTTTTAAACTGGTTTTGTCCATTTCTGACCCATGTTTGCTCATCTCTAACCCTTTTAAGCCAACTTTAACGACTTCGAAACCATTTTTGCCCACTTGCAACCTGTTTGAAGCCATATTTTTCCTTTTCCAACCCAGGTTTGCACACCTCTGACACTTCTGGGGACAATTTTGGCCGTAACTAACCTGTTTTTGCACTTCTCTATCCCTTTTGGAAGCCATTTTTGGCCATTTCTAACCCTCTTTAAGCCATTTTTAACCCACTTCAAGCCATCTTTGGTCATTTCTCAGCCAGTTTTGCACTTCTCTAACCATTTTTAAGCTGGTTTTGTCCATTTCTAACCCATGTTTGCTCATCTCTAACCCTTTTAAGCCAACTTTAACGACTTCGAAACCATTTTTGCCCACTTGCAACCTGTTTGAAGCCATATTTTTCCTTTTCCAACCCGGTTTGCACACCTCTGACACTTCTGGGGCCAATTTTGGCCGTGACTAACCCGTTTTTGTACTTCTCTATCCCTTTGGAAGCCATTTTTGGCCATTTCTAACCCTCTTTAAGCCATTTTTAACCCACTTCAAGCCATCTTTGGTCATTTCTCAGCCAGTTTTGCACTTCTCTAACCATTTTTAAGCTGGTTTTGTCCATTTCTGACCCATGTTTGCTCATCTCTAACCCTTTTAAGCCAACTTTGACGACTTCGAAACCATTTTTGCCCACTTGCAACCGTTTGAAGCCATATTTTTCCTTTTCCAATTCAGGTTTGCACACCTCTGACACTTCTGGGGCCAATTTTGGCCGTAACTAACCTGTTTTTGCACTTCTCTATCCCTTTTGGAAGCCATTTTTGGCCATTTCTTACCCTCTTTAAGCCATTTTTAACCCACTTCAAGCCATCTTTGGTCATTTCTCAGCCAGTTTTGCACTTCTCTAACCATTTTTAAGCTGGTTTTTGTCTTTTCTTACCCATTTTTTTACCGTATTTTACATGTTTTCAGCCGTTTTTGGCCATTTCTAACCCTCATTAAGCCATTTTTAACCCACTTCAAGCCATCTTTCGTCATTTCTCAGCCAGTTTTGCACTTCTCTAACCATTTTTAAACTTGTTTTGTCCATTTCTGACCCATGCTTGCTCATCTCTAACCCTTTTAAGCCAACTTTAACGACTTCGAAACCATTTTTGCCCACTTGCAACCTGTTTGAAGCCATATTTTTCCTTTTCCAACCCAGGTTTGCACACCTCTGACACTTCTGGGGACAATTTTGGCCGTAACTAACCTGTTTTTGCACTTCTCTATCCTTTTGGAAGCCATTTTTGGCCATTTCTTACCCTCTTTAAGCCATTTTTAACCCACTTCAAGCCATCTTTGGTCATTTCTCAGCCAGTTTTGCACTTCTCTAACCATTTTTAAGCTGGTTTTGTCCATTTCTAACCCATGTTTGCTCATCTCTAACCCTTTTAAGCCAACTTTAACGACTTCGAAACCATTTTTGCCCACTTGCAACCTGTTTGAAGCCATATTTTTCCTTTTCCAACCCGGGTTTGCACACCTCTGACACTTCTGGGGCCAATTTTGGCCGTGACTAACCCGTTTTTGTACTTCTCTATCCCTTTGGAAGCCATTTTTGGCCATTTCTAACCCTCTTTAAGCCATTTTTAACCCACTTCAAGCCATCTTTGGTCATTTCTCAGCCAGTTTTGCACTTCTCTAACCATTTTTAAGCTGGTTTTGTCCATTTCTGACCCATGTTTGCTCATCTCTAACCCTTTTAAGCCAACTTTGACGACTTCGAAACCATTTTTGCCCACTTGCAACCCGTTTGAAGCCATATTTTTCCTTTTCCAATTCAGGTTTGCACACCTCTGACACTTCTGGGGCCATTTTGGCCGTAACTAACCTGTTTTTGCACTTCTCTATCCCTTTTGGAAGCCATTTTTGGCCATTTCTAACCCTCTTTAAGCCATTTTTAACCCACTTCAAGCCATCTTTGGTCATTTCTCAGCCAGTTTTGCACTTCTCTAACCATTTTTAAGCTGGTTTTTGTCTTTTCTTACCCATTTTTTTACCGTATTTTACATGTTTTCAGCCGTTTTTGGCCATTTCTAACCCTCATTAAGCCATTTTTAACCCACTTCAAGCCATCTTTCGTCATTTCTCAGCCAGTTTTGCACTTCTCTAACCATTTTTAAACTTGTTTTGTCCATTTCTGACCCATGCTTGCTCATCTCTAACCCTTTTAAGCCAACTTTAACAACTTCGAAACCATTTTTGCCCACTTGCAACCTGTTTGAAGCCATATTTTTCCTTTTCCAACCCAGGTTTGCACACCTCTGACACTTCTGGGGACAATTTTGGCCGTAACTAACCTGTTTTTGCACTACTCTATCCCTTTTGGAAGCCATTTTTGGCCATTTCTTACCCTCTTTAAGCCATTTTTAACCCACTTCAAGCCATCTTTGGTCATTTCTCAGCCAGTTTTGCACTTCTCTAACCATTTTTAAGCTGGTTTTGTCCATTTCTAACCCATGTTTGCTCATCTCTAACCCTTTTAAGCCAACTTTGACGACTTCGAAACCATTTTTGCCCACTTGCAACCTGTTTGAAGCCATATTTTTCCTTTTCCAACCCAGGTTTGCACACCTCTGACACTTCTGGGGCCAATTTTGGCCGTGACTAACCCGTTTTTGTACTTCTCTATCCCTTTGGAAGCCATTTTTGGCCATTTCTAACCCTCTTTAAGCCATTTTTAACCCACTTCAAGCCATCTTTGGTCATTTCTCAGCCAGTTTTGCACTTCTCTAACCATTTTTAAGCTGGTTTTGTCCATTTCTGACCCATGTTTGCTCATCTCTAACCCTTTTAAGCCAACTTTGACGACTTCGAAACCATTTTTGCCCACTTGCAACCGTTTGAAGCCATATTTTTCCTTTTCCAATTCAGGTTTGCACACCTCTGACACTTCTGGGGCCAATTTTGGCCGTAACTAACCTGTTTTTGCACTTCTCTATCCCTTTTGGAAGCCATTTTTTGCCATTTCTAACCCTCATTAAGCCATTTTTAACCCACTTCAAGCCATCTTTGGTCATTTCTCAGCCAGTTTTGCACTTCTCTAACCATTTTTAAGCTTGTTTTGTCCATTTCTGACCCATGTTTGCTCATCTCTAACCCTTTTAAGCCAACTTTAACGACTTCGAAACCATTTTTGCCCACTTGCAACCTGTTTGAAGCCATATTTTCCTTTTCCAACCCAGGTTTGCACACCTCTGACACTTCTGGGGACAATTTTGGCCGTAACTAACCTGTTTTTGCACTTCTCTATCCCTTTGGAAGCCATTTTTGGCCATTTCTAACCCTCTTTAAGCCATTTTTAACCCACTTCAAGCCATCTTTGGTCATTTCTCAGCCAGTTTTGCACTTCTCTAACCATTTTTAAGCTGGTTTTGTCCATTTCTAACCCATGTTTGCTCATCTCTAACCCTTTTAAGCCAACTTTAACGACTTCGAAACCATTTTTGCCTACTTGCAACCTGTTTGAAGCCATATTTTTCCTTTTCCAACCAGGTTTGCACACCTCTGACACTTCTGGGGCCAATTTTGGCCGTAACTAACCCGTTTTTGTACTTCTCTATCCCTTTGGAAGCCATTTTTGGCCATTTCTAACCCTCTTTAAGCCATTTTTAACCCACTTCAAGCCATCTTTGGTCATTTCTCAGCCAGTTTTGCACTTCTCTAACCATTTTTAAGCTGGTTTTGTCCATTTCTGACCCATGTTTGCTCATCTCTAACCCTTTTAAGCCAACTTTAACGACTTCGAAACCATTTTTGCCCACTTGCAACCTGTTTGAAGCCATATTTTCCTTTTCCAACCCAGGTTTGCACACCTCTGACACTTCTGGGGCCAATTTTGGCCGTAACTAACCTGTTTTTGCACTTCTCTATCCCTTTTGGAAGCCATTTTTGGCCATTTCTAACCCTCTTTAAGCCATTTTTAACCCACTTCAAGCCATCTTTGGTCATTTCTCAGCCAGTTTTGCACTTCTCTAACCATTTTTAAGCTGTTTTGTCCATTTCTAACCCATGTTTGCTCATCTCTAACCCTTTTAAGCCAACTTTAACGACTTCGAAACCATTTTTGCCCACTTGCAACCTGTTTGAAGCCATATTTTTCCTTTTCCAACCCGGGTTTGCACACCTCTGACACTTCTGGGGACAATTTTGGCCGTAACTAACCTGTTTTTGCACTTCTCTATCCCTTTTGGAAGCCATTTTTGGCCATTTCTAACCCTCTTTAAGCCATTTTTAACCCACTTCAAGCCATCTTTGGTCATTTCTCAGCCAGTTTTGCACTTCTCTAACCATTTTTAAGCTGGTTTTGTCCATTTCTAACCCATGTTTGCTCATCTCTAACCCTTTTAAGCCAACTTTGACGACTTCGAAACCATTTTTGCCCACTTGCAACCTGTTTGAAGCCATATTTTTCCTTTTCCAACCAGGTTTGCACACCTCTGACACTTCTGGGGCCAATTTTGGCCGTGACTAACCCGTTTTTGTACTTCTGTATCCCTTTGGAAGCCATTTTTGGCCATTTCTAACACTCTTTAAGCCATTTTTAACCCACTTCAAGCCATCTTTGGTCATTTCTCAGCCAGTTTTGCACTTCTCTAACCATTTTTAAGCTGGTTTTGTCCATTTCTGACCCATGTTTGCTCATCTCTAACCCTTTTAAGCCAACTTTGACGACTTCGAAACCATTTTTGCCCACTTGCAACCCGTTTGAAGCCATATTTTTCCTTTTCCAACCAGGTTTGCACACCTCTGACACTTCTGGGGCCAATTTTGGCCGTAACTAACCTGTTTTTGCACTTCTCTATCCCTTTTGGAAGCCATTTTTGCCATTTCTAACCCTCTTTAAGCCATTTTTAACCCACTTCAAGCCATCTTTGGTCATTTCTCAGCCAGTTTTGCACTTCTCTAACCATTTTTAAACTTGTTTTGTCCATTTCTGACCCATGTTTGCTCATCTCTAACCTTTTAAGCCAACTTTAACGACTTCGAAACCATTTTTGCCCACTTGCAACCTGTTTGAAGCCATATTTTTCCTTTTCCAACCCAGGTTTGCACACCTCTGACACTTCTGGGGACAATTTTGGCCGTAACTAACCTGTTTTTGCACTTCTCTATCCCTTTTGGAAGCCATTTTTGGCCATTTCTTACCCTCTTTAAGCCATTTTTAACCCACTTCAAGCCATCTTTGGTCATTTCTCAGCCAGTTTTGCACTTCTCTAACCATTTTTAAGCTGGTTTTGTCCATTTCTAACCCATGTTTGCTCATCTCTAACCCTTTTAAGCCAACTTTAACGACTTCGAAACCATTTTTGCCCACTTGCAACCTGTTTGAAGCCATATTTTTCCTTTTCCAACCCGGGTTTGCACACCTCTGACACTTCTGGGGCCAATTTTGGCCGTGACTAACCGTTTTTGTACTTCTCTATCCCTTTGGAAGCCATTTTTGGCCATTTCTAACCCTCTTTAAGCCATTTTTAACCCACTTCAAGCCATCTTTGGTCATTTCTCAGCCAGTTTTGCACTTCTCTAACCATTTTTAAGCTGGTTTTGTCCATTTCTGACCCATGTTTGCTCATCTCTAACCCTTTTAAGCCAACTTTGACGACTTCGAAACCATTTTTGCCCACTTGCAACCCGTTTGAAGCCATATTTTTCCTTTTCCAATTCAGGTTTGCACACCTCTGACACTTCTGGGGCCAATTTTGGCCGTAACTAACCTGTTTTTGCACTTCTCTATCCCTTTTGGAAGCCATTTTTGGCCATTTCTAACCCTCTTTAAGCCATTTTTAACCCACTTCAAGCCATCTTTGGTCATTTCTCAGCCAGTTTTGCACTTCTCTAACCATTTTTAAGCTGCTTTTTGTCTTTTCTTACCCATTTTTTTACCGTATTTTACATGTTTTCAGCCGTTTTTGGCCATTTCTAACCCTCATTAAGCCATTTTTAACCCACTTCAAGCCATCTTTCGTCATTTCTCAGCCAGTTTTGCACTTCTCTAACCATTTTTAAACTTGTTTTGTCCATTTCTGACCCATGCTTGCTCATCTCTAACCCTTTTAAGCCAACTTTAACGACTTCGAAACCATTTTTGCCCACTTGCAACCTGTTTGAAGCCATATTTTTCCTTTTCCAACCCAGGTTTGCACACCTCTGACACTTCTGGGGACAATTTTGGCCGTAACTAACCTGTTTTTGCACTTCTCTATCCCTTTTGGAAGCCATTTTTGGCCATTTCTTACCCTCTTTAAGCCATTTTTAACCCACTTCAAGCCATCTTTGGTCATTTCTCAGCCAGTTTTGCACTTCTCTAACCATTTTTAAGCTGGTTTTGTCCATTTCTAACCCATGTTTGCTCATCTCTAACCCTTTTAAGCCAACTTTAACGACTTCGAAACCATTTTTGCCCACTTGCAACCTGTTTGAAGCCATATTTTTCCTTTTCCAACCCGGGTTTGCACACCTCTGACACTTCTGGGGCCAATTTTGGCCGTGACTAACCCGTTTTTGTACTTCTCTATCCCTTTGGAAGCCATTTTTGGCCATTTCTAACCCTCTTTAAGCCATTTTTAACCCACTTCAAGCCATCTTTGGTCATTTCTCAGCCAGTTTTGCACTTCTCTAACCATTTTTAAGCTGGTTTTGTCCATTTCTGACCCATGTTTGCTCATCTCTAACCCTTTTAAGCCAACTTTGACGACTTCGAAACCATTTTTGCCCACTTGCAACAGTTTGAAGCCATATTTTTCCTTTTCCAATTCAGGTTTGCACACCTCTGACACTTCTGGGGCCAATTTTGGCCGTAACTAACCTGTTTTTGCACTTCTCTATCCCTTTTGGAAGCCATTTTTTGCCATTTCTAACCCTCTTTAAGCCATTTTTAACCCACTTCAAGCCATCTTTGGTCATTTCTCAGCCAGTTTTGCACTTCTCTAACCATTTTTAAACTGTTTTGTCCATTTCTGACCCATGTTTGCTCATCTCTAACCCTTTTAAGCCAACTTTAACAACTTCGAAACCATTTTTGCCCACTTGCAACCTGTTTGAAGCCATATTTTCCTTTTCCAACCCAGGTTTGCACACCTCTGACACTTCTGGGGACAATTTTGGCCGTAACTAACCTGTTTTTGCACTTCTCTATCCCTTTTGGAAGCCATTTTTGGCCATTTCTAACCCTCTTTAAGCCATTTTTAACCCACTTCAAGCCATCTTTGGTCATTTCTCAGCCAGTTTTGCACTTCTCTAACCATTTTTAAGCTGGTTTTGTCCATTTCTAACCCATGTTTGCTCATCTCTAACCCTTTTAAGCCAACTTTAACGACTTCGAAACCATTTTTGCCCACTTGCAACCTGTTTGAAGCCATATTTTTCCTTTTCCAACCGGGTTTGCACACCTCTGACACTTCTGGGGCCAATTTTGGCCGTGACTAACCCGTTTTTGTACTTCTCTATCCCTTTGGAAGCCATTTTTGGCCATTTCTAACACTCTTTAAGCCATTTTTAACCCACTTCAAGCCATCTTTGGTCATTTCTCAGCCAGTTTTGCACTTCTCTAACCATTTTTAAGCTGGTTTTGTCCATTTCTGACCCATGTTTGCTCATCTCTAACCCTTTTAAGCCAACTTTGATGACTTCGAAACCATTTTTGCCCACTTGCAACCCGTTTGAAGCCATATTTTTCCTTTTCCAATTCAGGTTTGCACACCTCTGACACTTCTGGGGCCAATTTTGGCCGTAACTAACCTGTTTTTGCACTTCTCTATCCCTTTTGGAAGCCATTTTTGGCCATTTCTAACCCTCTTTAAGCCATTTTTAACCCACTTCAAGCCATCTTTGGTAATTTCTCAGCCAGTTTTGCACTTCTCTAACCATTTTTAAGCTGGTTTTTGTCTTTTCTTACCCATTTTTTTACCGTATTTTACATGTTTTCAGCCGTTTTTGGCCATTTCTAACCCTCATTAAGCCATTTTTAACCCACTTCAAGCCATCTTTCGTCATTTCTCAGCCAGTTTTGCACTTCTCTAACCATTTTTAAACTTGTTTTGTCCATTTCTGACCCATGCTTGCTCATCTCTAACCCTTTTAAGCCAACTTTAACGACTTCGAAACCATTTTTGCCCACTTGCAACCTGTTTGAAGCCATATTTTTCCTTTTCCAACCCAGGTTTGCACACCTCTGACACTTCTGGGGACAATTTTGGCCGTAACTAACCTGTTTTTGCACTTCTCTATCCCTTTTGGAAGCCATTTTTGGCCATTTCTTACCCTCTTTAAGCCATTTTTAACCCACTTCAAGCCATCTTTGGTCATTTCTCAGCCAGTTTTGCACTTCTCTAACCATTTTTAAGCTGGTTTTGTCCATTTCTAACCCATGTTTGCTCATCTCTAACCCTTTTAAGCCAACTTTAACAACTTCGAAACCATTTTTGCCCACTTGCAACCTGTTTGAAGCCATATTTTTCCTTTTCCAACCCGGGTTTGCACACCTCTGACACTTCTGGGGCCAATTTTGGCCGTGACTAACCTGTTTTTGTACTTCTCTATCCCTTTGGAAGCCATTTTTGGCCATTTCTAACCCTCTTTAAGCCATTTTTAACCCACTTCAAGCCATCTTTGGTCATTTCTCAGCCAGTTTTGCACTTCTCTAACCATTTTTAAGCTGGTTTTGTCCATTTCTAACCCATGTTTGCTCATCTCTAACCCTTTTAAGCCAACTTTGACGACTTCGAAACCATTTTTGCCCACTTGCAACCCGTTTGAAGCCATATTTTTCCTTTTCCAATTCAGGTTTGCACACCTCTGACACTTCTGGGGCCAATTTTGGCCGTAACTAACCTGTTTTTGCACTTCTCTATCCCTTTGGAAGCCATTTTTGGCCATTTCTAACCCTCTTTAAGCCATTTTTAACCCACTTCAAGCCATCTTTGGTCATTTCTCAGCCAGTTTTGCACTTCTCTAACCATTTTTAAACTTGTTTTGTCCATTTCTGACCCATGTTTGCTCATCTCTAACCCTTTTAAGCCAACTTTAACGACTTCGAAACCATTTTTGCCCACTTGCAACCTGTTTGAAGCCATATTTTTCCTTTTCCAAACCAGGTTTGCACACCTCTGACACTTCTGGGGACAATTTTGGCCGTAACTAACCTGTTTTTGCACTTCTCTATCCCTTTTGGAAGCCATTTTTGGCCATTTCTAACCCTCTTTAAGCCATTTTTAACCCACTTCAAGCCATCTTTGGTCATTTCTCAGCCAGTTTTGCACTTCTCTAACCATTTTTAAGCTGGTTTTGTCCATTTCTAACCCATGTTTGCTCATCTCTAACCCTTTTAAGCCAACTTTAACGACTTCGAAACCATTTTTGCCCACTTGCAACCTGTTTGAAGCCATATTTTTCCTTTTCCAACCCGGGTTTGCACACCTCTGACACTTCTGGGGCCAATTTTGGCCGTGACTAACCCGTTTTTGTACTTCTCTATCCCTTTGGAAGCCATTTTTGGCCATTTCTAACCCTCTTTAAGCCATTTTTAACCCACTTCAAGCCATCTTTGGTCATTTCTCAGCCAGTTTTGCACTTCTCTAACCATTTTTAAGCTGGTTTTGTCCATTTCTGACCCATGTTTGCTCATCTCTAACCCTTTTAAGCCAACTTTGACGACTTCGAAACCATTTTTGCCCACTTGCAACCGTTTGAAGCCATATTTTTCCTTTTCCAATTCAGGTTTGCACACCTCTGACACTTCTGGGGCCAATTTTGGCCGTAACTAACCTGTTTTTGCACTTCTCTATCCCTTTTGGAAGCCATTTTTGGCCATTTCTAACCCTCTTTAAGCCATTTTTAACCCACTTCAAGCCATCTTTGGTCATTTCTCAGCCAGTTTTGCACTTCTCTAACCATTTTTAAGCTGGTTTTTGTCTTTTCTTACCCATTTTTTTACCGTATTTTACATGTTTTCAGCCGTTTTTGGCCATTTCTAACCCTCATTAAGCCATTTTTAACCCACTTCAAGCCATCTTTCGTCATTTCTCAGCCAGTTTTGCACTTCTCTAACCATTTTTAAACTTGTTTTGTCCATTTCTGACCCATGCTTGCTCATCTCTAACCCTTTTAAGCCAACTTTAACGACTTCGAAACCATTTTTGCCCACTTGCAACCTGTTTGAAGCCATATTTTTCCTTTTCCAACCCAGGTTTGCACACCTCTGACACTTCTGGGGACAATTTTGGCCGTAACTAACCTGTTTTTGCACTACTCTATCCCTTTTGGAAGCCATTTTTGGCCATTTCTTACCCTCTTTAAGCCATTTTTAACCCACTTCAAGCCATCTTTGGTCATTTCTCAGCCAGTTTTGCACTTCTCTAACCATTTTTAAGCTGGTTTTGTCCATTTCTAACCCATGTTTGCTCATCTCTAACCCTTTTAAGCCAACTTTGACGGCTTCGAAACCATTTTTGCCCACTTGCAACCTGTTTGAAGCCATATTTTTCCTTTTCCAACCCGGGTTTGCACACCTCTGACACTTCTGGGGCCAATTTTGGCCGTGACTAACCCGTTTTTGTACTTCTCTATCCCTTTGGAAGCCATTTTTGGCCATTTCTAACCCTCTTTAAGCCATTTTTAACCCACTTCAAGCCATCTTTGGTCATTTCTCAGCCAGTTTTGCACTTCTCTAACCATTTTTAAGCTGGTTTTGTCCATTTCTGACCCATGTTTGCTCATCTCTAACCCTTTTAAGCCAACTTTGACGACTTCGAAACCATTTTTGCCCACTTGCAACCCGTTTGAAGCCATATTTTTCCTTTTCCAATTCAGGTTTGCACACCTCTGACACTTCTGGGGCCAATTTTGGCCGTAACTAACCTGTTTTTGCACTTCTCTATCCCTTTTGGAAGCCATTTTTGGCCATTTCTAACCCTCTTTAAGCCATTTTTAACCCACTTCAAGCCATCTTTGGTCATTTCTCAGCCAGTTTTGCACTTCTCTAACCATTTTTAAGCTGGTTTTGTCTTTTCTTACCCATTTTTTACCGTATTTTACATGTTTTCAGCCGTTTTTGGCCATTTCTAACCCTCATTAAGCCATTTTTAACCCACTTCAAGCCATCTTTCGTCATTTCTCAGCCAGTTTTGCACTTCTCTAACCATTTTTAAACTGTTTTGTCCATTTCTGACCCATGCTTGCTCATCTCTAACCCTTTTAAGCCAACTTTAACAACTTCGAAACCATTTTTGCCCACTTGCAACCTGTTTGAAGCCATATTTTTCCTTTTCCAACCCAGGTTTGCACACCTCTGACACTTCTGGGGACAATTTTGGCCGTAACTAACCTGTTTTTGCACTTCTCTATCCCTTTGGAAGCCATTTTTGGCCATTTCTTACCCTCTTTAAGCCATTTTTAACCCACTTCAAGCCATCTTTGGTCATTTCTCAGCCAGTTTTGCACTTCTCTAACCATTTTTAAGCTGGTTTTGTCCATTTCTAACCCATGTTTGCTCATCTCTAACCCTTTTAAGCCAACTTTGACGACTTCGAAACCATTTTTGCCCACTTGCAACCTGTTTGAAGCCATATTTTTCCTTTTCCAACCCGGGTTTGCACACCTCTGACACTTCTGGGGCCAATTTTGGCCGTGACTAACCCGTTTTTGTACTTCTGTATCCCTTTGGAAGCCATTTTTGGCCATTTCTAACCCTCTTTAAGCCATTTTTAACCCACTTCAAGCCATCTTTGGTCATTTCTCAGCCAGTTTTGCACTTCTCTAACCATTTTTAAGCTGGTTTTGTCCATTTCTGACCCATGTTTGCTCATCTCTAACCCTTTTAAGCCAACTTTGACGACTTCGAAACCATTTTTGCCCACTTGCAACCCGTTTGAAGCCATATTTTTCCTTTTCCAATTCAGGTTTGCACACCTCTGACACTTCTGGGGCCAATTTGGCCGTAACTAACCTGTTTTTGCACTTCTATCCCTTTTGGAAGCCATTTTTGGCCATTTCTAACCCTCTTTAAGCCATTTTTAACCCACTTCAAGCCATCTTTGGTCATTTCTCAGCCAGTTTTGCACTTCTCTAACCATTTTTAAGCTTGTTTTGTCCATTTCTGACCCATGTTTGCTCATCTCTAACCCTTTTAAGCCAACTTTAACGACTTCGAAACCATTTTTGCCCACTTGCAACCTGTTTGAAGCCATATTTTTCCTTTTCCAACCCAGGTTTGCACACCTCTGACACTTCTGGGGACAATTTTGGCCGTAACTAACCTGTTTTTGCACTTCTCTATCCCTTTTGGAAGCCATTTTTGGCCATTTCTAACCCTCTTTAAGCCATTTTTAACCCACTTCAAGCCATCTTTGGTCATTTCTCAGCCAGTTTTGCACTTCTCTAACCATTTTTAAGCTGGTTTTGTCCATTTCTAACCCATGTTTGCTCATCTCTAACCCTTTTAAGCCAACTTTAACGACTTCGAAACCATTTTTGCCCACTTGCAACCTGTTTGAAGCCATATTTTTCCTTTTCCAACCCGGGTTTGCACACCTCTGACACTTCTGGGGCCAATTTTGGCCGTGACTAACCCGTTTTTGTACTTCTCTATCCCTTTGGAAGCCATTTTTGGCCATTTCTAACCCTCTTTAAGCCATTTTTAACCCACTTCAAGCCATCTTTGGTCATTTCTCAGCCAGTTTTGCACTTCTCTAACCATTTTTAAGCTGGTTTTGTCCATTTCTGACCCATGTTTGCTCATCTCTAACCTTTTAAGCCAACTTTGACGACTTCGAAACCATTTTTGCCCACTTGCAACCCGTTTGAAGCCATATTTTTCCTTTTCCAACCAGGTTTGCACACCTCTGACACTTCTGGGGCCAATTTTGGCCGTAACTAACCTGTTTTTGCACTTCTCTATCCCTTTTGGAAGCCATTTTTGGCCATTTCTAACCCTCTTTAAGCCATTTTTAACCCACTTCAAGCCATCTTTGGTCATTTCTCAGCCAGTTTTGCACTTCTCTAACCATTTTTAAGCTGGTTTTGTCTTTTCTTACCCATTTTTTTACCGTATTTTACATGTTTTCAGCCGTTTTTGGCCATTTCTAACCCTCATTAAGCCATTTTTAACCCACTTCAAGCCATCTTTCGTCATTTCTCAGCCAGTTTTGCACTTCTCTAACCATTTTTAAACTTGTTTTGTCCATTTCTGACCCATGTTTGCTCATCTCTAACCCTTTTAAGCCAACTTTGACGACTTCGAAACCATTTTTGCCCACTTGCAACCCGTTTGAAGCCATATTTTTCCTTTTCCAACCAGGTTTGCACACCTCTGACACTTCTGGGGCCAATTTTGGCCGTAACTAACCTGTTTTTGCACTTCTCTATCCCTTTTGGAAGCCATTTTTGGCCATTTCTAACCCTCTTTAAGCCATTTTTAACCCACTTCAAGCCATCTTTGGTCATTTCTCAGCCAGTTTTGCACTTCTCTAACCATTTTTAAGCTGGTTTTGTCTTTTCTTACCCATTTTTTACCGTATTTTACATGTTTTCAGCCGTTTTTGGCCATTTCTAACCCTCATTAAGCCATTTTTAACCCACTTCAAGCCATCTTTCGTCATTCTCAGCCAGTTTTGCACTTCTCTAACCATTTTTAAACTTGTTTTGTCCATTTCTGACCCATGCTGCTCATCTCTAACCCTTTTAAGCCAACTTTAACGACTTCGAAACCATTTTTGCCCACTTGCAACCTGTTTGAAGCCATATTTTTCCTTTTCCAACCAGGTTTGCACACCTCTGACACTTCTGGGGACAATTTTGGCCGTAACTAACCTGTTTTTGCACTTCTCTATCCCTTTGGAAGCCATTTTTGGCCATTTCTAACCCTCTTTAAGCCATTTTTAACCCACTTCAAGCCATCTTTGGTCATTTCTCAGCCAGTTTTGCACTTCTCTAACCATTTTTAAGCTGGTTTTGTCCATTTCTGACCCATGTTTGCTCATCTCTAACCCTTTTAAGCCAACTTTAACGACTTCGAAACCATTTTTGCCCACTTGCAACCTGTTTGAAGCCATATTTTTCCTTTTCCAACCCAGGTTTGCACACCTCTGACACTTCTGGGGCCAATTTTGGCCGTAACTAACCTGTTTTTGCACTTCTCTATCCCTTTGGAAGCCATTTTTGGCCATTTCTAACCCTCTTTAAGCCATTTTTAACCCACTTCAAGCCATCTTTGGTCATTTCTCAGCCAGTTTTGCACTTCTCTAACCATTTTTAAGCTGTTTTGTCCATTTCTGACCCATGCTTGCTCATCTCTAACCCTTTTAAGCCAACTTTAACGACTTCAAAACCATTTTTGCCCACTTGCAACCTGTTTGAAGCCATATTTTTCCTTTTCCAACCCAGGTTTGCACACCTCTGACACTTCTGGGGACAATTTTGGCCGTAACTAACCTGTTTTTGCACTTCTCTATCCTTTTGGAAGCCATTTTTGGCCATTTCTAACCCTCTTTAAGCCATTTTTAACCCACTTCAAGCCATCTTTGGTCATTTCTCAGCCAGTTTTGCACTTCTCTAACCATTTTTAAGCTGGTTTTGTCCATTTCTGACCCATGTTTGCTCATCTCTAACCCTTTTAAGCCAACTTTAACGACTTCGAAACCATTTTTGCCCACTTGCAACCTGTTTGAAGCCATATTTTTCCTTTTCCAACCCGGGTTTGCACACCTCTGACACTTCTGGGGCCAATTTTGGCCGTGACTAACCCTTTTTGTACTTCTCTATCCCTTTGGAAGCCATTTTTGGCCATTTCTAACCCTCTTTAAGCCATTTTTAACCCACTTCAAGCCATCTTTGGTCATTTCTCAGCCAGTTTTGCACTTCTCTAACCATTTTTAAGCTGGTTTTGTCCATTTCTGACCCATGTTTGCTCATCTCTAACCCTTTTAAGCCAACTTTGACGACTTCGAAACCATTTTTGCCCACTTGCAACCGTTTGAAGCCATATTTTTCCTTTTCCAACCAGGTTTGCACACCTCTGACACTTCTGGGGCCAATTTTGGCCGTAACTAACCTGTTTTTGCACTTCTCTATCCCTTTGGAAGCCATTTTGGCCATTTCTAACCCTCTTTAAGCCATTTTTAACCCACTTCAAGCCATCTTTGGTCATTTCTCAGCCAGTTTTGCACTTCTCTAACCATTTTTAAGCTGGTTTTTGTCTTTTCTTACCCATTTTTTTACCGTATTTTACATGTTTTCAGCCGTTTTTGGCCATTTCTAACCCTCATTAAGCCATTTTTAACCCACTTCAAGCCATCTTTCGTCATTTCTCAGCCAGTTTTGCACTTCTCTAACCATTTTTAAACTTGTTTTGTCCATTTCTGACCCATGTTGCTCATCTCTAACCCTTTTAAGCCAACTTTAACGACTTCGAAACCATTTTTGCCCACTTGCAACCTGTTTGAAGCCATATTTTTCCTTTTCCAACCCAGGTTTGCACACCTCTGACACTTCTGGGGACAATTTTGGCCGTAACTAACCTGTTTTTGCACTTCTCTATCCTTTTGGAAGCCATTTTTGCCATTTCTTACCCTCTTTAAGCCATTTTTAACCCACTTCAAGCCATCTTTGGTCATTTCTCAGCCAGTTTTGCACTTCTCTAACCATTTTTAAGCTGGTTTTGTCCATTTCTGACCCATGTTTGCTCATCTCTAACCCTTTTAAGCCAACTTTAACGACTTCGAAACCATTTTTGCCCACTTGCAACCTGTTTGAAGCCATATTTTTCCTTTTCCAACCCAGGTTTGCACACCTCTGACACTTCTGGGGCCAATTTTGGCCGTAACTAACCTGTTTTTGCACTTCTCTATCCCTTTTGGAAGCCATTTTTGGCCATTTCTAACCCTCTTTAAGCCATTTTTAACCCACTTCAAGCCATCTTTGGTCATTTCTCAGCCAGTTTTGCACTTCTCTAACCATTTTTAAGCTGGTTTTGTCCATTTCTGACCCATGTTTGCTCATCTCTAACCCTTTTAAGCCAACTTTGACGACTTCGAAACCATTTTTGCCCACTTGCAACCCGTTTGAAGCCATATTTTTCCTTTTCCAATTCAGGTTTGCACACCTCTGACACTTCTGGGGACAATTTTGGCCGTAACTAACCTGTTTTTGCACTTCTCTATCCTTTTGGAAGCCATTTTTGGCCATTTCTAACCTCTTTAAGCCATTTTTAACCCACTTCAAGCCATCTTTGGTCATTTCTCAGCCAGTTTTGCACTTCTCTAACCATTTTTAAACTTGTTTTGTCCATTTCTGACCCATGTTTGCTCATCTCTAACCCTTTTAAGCCAACTTTAACGACTTCGAAACCATTTTTGCCACTTGCAACCTGTTTGAAGCCATATTTTTCCTTTTCCAACCCAGGTTTGCACACCTCTGACACTTCTGGGGACAATTTTGGCCGTAACTAACCTGTTTTTGCACTTCTCTATCCCTTTTGGAAGCCATTTTTGGCCATTTCTAACCCTCTTTAAGCCATTTTTAACCCACTTCAAGCCATCTTTGGTCATTTCTCAGCCAGTTTTGCACTTCTCTAACCATTTTTAAGCTGGTTTTGTCCATTTCTAACCCATGTTTGCTCATCTCTAACCCTTTTAAGCCAACTTAAACGACTTCGAAACCATTTTTGCCCACTTGCAACCTGTTTGAAGCCATATTTTTCCTTTTCCAACCCGGGTTTGCACACCTCTGACACTTCTGGGGCCAATTTTGGCCGTGACTAACCGTTTTTGTACTTCTCTATCCCTTTGGAAGCCATTTTTGGCCATTTCTAACCCTCTTTAAGCCATTTTTAACCCACTTCAAGCCATCTTTGGTCATTTCTCAGCCAGTTTTGCACTTCTCTAACCATTTTTAAGCTGGTTTTGTCCATTTCTGACCCATGTTTGCTCATCTCTAACCCTTTTAAGCCAACTTTGACGACTTCGAAACCATTTTTGCCCACTTGCAACCCGTTTGAAGCCATATTTTTCCTTTTCCAATTCAGGTTTGCACACCTCTGACACTTCTGGGGCCAATTTTGGCCGTAACTAACCTGTTTTGCACTTCTCTATCCCTTTGGAAGCCATTTTTGGCCATTTCTAACCCTCTTTAAGCCATTTTTAACCCACTTCAAGCCATCTTTGGTCATTTCTCAGCCAGTTTTGCACTTCTCTAACCATTTTTAAGCTGGTTTTGTCTTTTCTTACCCATTTTTTACCGTATTTTACATGTTTTCAGCCGTTTTTGGCCATTTCTAACCCTCATTAAGCCATTTTTAACCCACTTCAAGCCATCTTTCGTCATTTCTCAGCCAGTTTTGCACTTCTCTAACCATTTTTAAACTTGTTTTGTCCATTTCTGACCCATGCTTGCTCATCTCTAACCCTTTTAAGCCAACTTTAACGACTTCGAAACCATTTTTGCCCACTTGCAACCTGTTTGAAGCCATATTTTTCCTTTTCCAACCCAGGTTTGCACACCTCTGACACTTCTGGGGCCAATTTTGGCCGTAACTAACCCGTTTTTGCACTTCTCTATCCCTTTTGGAAGCCATTTTTGGCCATTTCTAACCCTCTTTAAGCCATTTTTAACCCACTTCAAGCCATCTTTGGTCATTTCTCAGCCAGTTTTGCACTTCTCTAACCATTTTTAAGCTGGTTTTGTCCATTTCTAACCCATGTTTGCTCATCTCTAACCCTTTTAAGCCAACTTTGACGACTTCGAAACCATTTTTGCCCACTTGCAACCGTTTGAAGCCATATTTTTCCTTTTCCAATTCAGGTTTGCACACCTCTGACACTTCTGGGGCCAATTTTGGCCGTAACTAACCTGTTTTTGCACTTCTCTATCCCTTTGGAAGCCATTTTTGGCCATTTCTAACCCTCTTTAAGCCATTTTTAACCCACTTCAAGCCATCTTTGGTCATTTCTCAGCCAGTTTTGCACTTCTCTAACCATTTTAAGCTGGTTTTTGTCTTTTCTTACCATTTTTTTACCGTATTTTACATGTTTTCAGCCGTTTTTGGCCATTTCTAACCCTCATTAAGCCATTTTTAACCCACTTCAAGCCATCTTTCGTCATTTCTCAGCCAGTTTTGCACTTCTCTAACCATTTTTAACTTGTTTTGTCCATTTCTGACCCATGCTTGCTCATCTCTAACCCTTTTAAGCCAACTTTAACGACTTCGAAACCATTTTTGCCCACTTGCAACCTGTTTGAAGCCATATTTTTCCTTTTCCAACCCGGTTTGCACACCTCTGACACTTCTGGGGCCAATTTTGGCCGTGACTAACCTGTTTTTGCACTTCTCTATCCCTTTGGAAGCCATTTTTGGCCATTTCTAACCCTCTTTAAGCCATTTTTAACCCACTTCAAGCCATCTTTGGTCATTTCTCAGCCAGTTTTGCACTTCTCTAACCATTTTTAAGCTGGTTTTGTCCATTTCTGACCCATGTTTGCTCATCTCTAACCCTTTTAAGCCAACTTTGACGACTTCGAAACCATTTTTGCCCACTTGCAACCTGTTTGAAGCCATATTTTTCCTTTTCCAACCCAGGTTTGCACACCTCTGACACTTCTGGGGCCAATTTTGGCCGTAACTAACCTGTTTTTGCACTTCTCTATCCCTTTGGAAGCCATTTTTGGCCATTTCTAACCCTCTTTAAGCCATTTTTAACCCACTTCAAGCCATCTTTGGTCATTTCTCAGCCAGTTTTGCACTTCTCTAACCATTTTTAAACTTGTTTTGTCCATTTCTGACCCATGCTTGCTCATCTCTAACCCTTTTAAGCCAACTTTAACGACTTCGAAACCATTTTTGCCCACTTGCAACCTGTTTGAAGCCATATTTTTCCTTTTCCAACCCAGGTTTGCACACCTCTGACACTTCTGGGGACAATTTTGGCCGTAACTAACCTGTTTTTGCACTTCTCTATCCCTTTTGGAAGCCATTTTTGGCCATTTCTAACCCTCTTTAAGCCATTTTTAACCCACTTCAAGCCATCTTTGGTCATTTCTCAGCCAGTTTTGCACTTCTCTAACCATTTTTAAGCTGGTTTTGTCCATTTCTAACCCATGTTTGCTCATCTCTAACCCTTTTAAGCCAACTTTAACGACTTCGAAACCATTTTTGCCCACTTGCAACCTGTTTGAAGCCATATTTTTCCTTTTCCAACCCGGTTTGCACACCTCTGACACTTCTGGGGCCAATTTTGGCCGTGACTAACCCGTTTTTGTACTTCTCTATCCCTTTGGAAGCCATTTTTGGCCATTTCTAACCCTCTTTAAGCCATTTTTAACCCACTTCAAGCCATCTTTGGTCATTTCTCAGCCAGTTTTGCACTTCTCTAACCATTTTTAAGCTGGTTTTGTCCATTTCTGACCCATGTTTGCTCATCTCTAACCCTTTTAAGCCAACTTTGACGACTTCGAAACCATTTTTGCCCACTTGCAACCTGTTTGAAGCCATATTTTTCCTTTTCCAATTCAGGTTTGCACACCTCTGACACTTCTGGGGCCAATTTTGGCCGTAACTAACCTGTTTTTGCACTTCTCTATCCCTTTTGGAAGCCATTTTGGCCATTTCTAACCCTCTTTAAGCCATTTTTAACCCACTTCAAGCCATCTTTGGTCATTTCTCAGCCAGTTTTGCACTTCTCTAACCATTTTTAAGCTGGTTTTTGTCTTTTCTTACCCATTTTTTTACCGTATTTTACATGTTTTCAGCCGTTTTTGGCCATTTCTAACCCTCATTAAGCCATTTTTAACCCACTTCAAGCCATCTTTCGTCATTTCTCAGCCAGTTTTGCACTTCTCTAACCATTTTTAAACTTGTTTTGTCCATTTCTGACCCATGTTTGCTCATCTCTAACCCTTTTAAGCCAACTTTAACGACTTCGAAACCATTTTTGCCCACTTGCAACCTGTTTGAAGCCATATTTTTCCTTTTCCAACCCAGGTTTGCACACCTCTGACACTTCTGGGGACAATTTGGCCGTAACTAACCTGTTTTTGCACTTCTCTATCCCTTTTGGAAGCCATTTTTGCCATTTCTTACCCTCTTTAAGCCATTTTTAACCCACTTCAAGCCATCTTTGGTCATTTCTCAGCCAGTTTTGCACTTCTCTAACCATTTTTAAGCTGGTTTTGTCCATTTCTGACCATGTTTGCTCATCTCTAACCCTTTTAAGCCAACTTTGACGACTTCGAAACCATTTTTGCCCACTTGCAACCTGTTTGAAGCCATATTTTCCTTTTCCAACCCAGGTTTGCACACCTCTGACACTTCTGGGGCCAATTTTGGCCGTAACTAACCTGTTTTGCACTTCTCTATCCCTTTTGGAAGCCATTTTTGGCCATTTCTAACCCTCTTTAAGCCATTTTTAACCCACTTCAAGCCATCTTTGGTCATTTCTCAGCCAGTTTTGCACTTCTCTAACCATTTTTAAGCTGGTTTTGTCCATTTCTAACCCATGTTTGCTCATCTCTAACCCTTTTAAGCCAACTTTGACGACTTCGAAACCATTTTTGCCCACTTGCAACCCGTTTGAAGCCATATTTTTCCTTTTCCAATTCAGGTTTGCACACCTCTGACACTTCTGGGGACAATTTTGGCCGTAACTAACCTGTTTTTGCACTTCTCTATCCCTTTTGGAAGCCATTTTTGGCCATTTCTAACCCTCTTTAAGCCATTTTTAACCCACTTCAAGCCATCTTTGGTCATTTCTCAGCCAGTTTTGCACTTCTCTAACCATTTTTAAACTGGTTTTGTCCATTTCTGACCCATGCTTGCTCATCTCTAACCCTTTTAAGCCAACTTTAACGACTTCAAAACCATTTTTGCCCACTTGCAACCTGTTTGAAGCCATATTTTTCCTTTTCCAACCCAGGTTTGCACACCTCTGACACTTCTGGGGACAATTTTGGCCGTAACTAACCTGTTTTTGCACTTCTCTATCCCTTTTGGAAGCCATTTTTGGCCATTTCTAACTTTCTTTAAGCCATTTTTAACCCACTTCAAGCCATCTTTGGTCATTTCTCAGCCAGTTTTGCACTTCTCTAACCATTTTTAAGCTGGTTTTGTCCATTTCTAACCCATGTTTGCTCATCTCTAACCCTTTTAAGCCAACTTTAACGACTTCGAAACCATTTTTGCCCACTTGCAACCTGTTTGAAGCCATATTTTTCCTTTTCCAACCCGGGTTTGCACACCTCTGACACTTCTGGGGCCAATTTTGGCCGTGACTAACCCGTTTTTGTACTTCTCTATCCCTTTGGAAGCCATTTTTGGCCATTTCTAACCCTCTTTAAGCCATTTTTAACCCACTTCAAGCCATCTTTGGTCATTTCTCAGCCAGTTTTGCACTTCTCTAACCATTTTTAAGCTGGTTTTGTCCATTTCTGACCCATGTTTGCTCATCTCTAACCCTTTTAAGCCAACTTTGACGACTTCGAAACCATTTTTGCCCACTTGCAACCCGTTTGAAGCCATATTTTTCCTTTTCCAATTCAGGTTTGCACACCTCTGACACTTCTGGGGCCAATTTTGGCCGTAACTAACCTGTTTTTGCACTTCTCTATCCCTTTTGGAAGCCATTTTTGGCCATTTCTAACCCTCTTTAAGCCATTTTTAACCCACTTCAAGCCATCTTTGGTCATTTCTCAGCCAGTTTTGCACTTCTCTAACCATTTTTAGCTGGTTTTTGTCTTTTCTTACCCATTTTTTTACCGTATTTTACATGTTTTCAGCCGTTTTTGGCCATTTCTAACCCTCATTAAGCCATTTTTAACCCACTTCAAGCCATCTTTCGTCATTTCTCAGCCAGTTTTGCACTTCTCTAACCATTTTTAAACTTGTTTTGTCCATTTCTGACCCATGCTTGCTCATCTCTAACCCTTTTAAGCCAACTTTAACGACTTCGAAACCATTTTTGCCCACTTGCAACCTGTTTGAAGCCATATTTTTCCTTTTCCAACCAGGTTTGCACACCTCTGACACTTCTGGGGACAATTTTGGCCGTGACTAAACCGTTTTTGCACTTCTCTATCCCTTTTGGAAGCCATTTTTGGCCATTTCTAACCCTCTTTAAGCCATTTTTAACCCACTTCAAGCCATCTTTGGTCATTTCTCAGCCAGTTTTGCACTTCTCTAACCATTTTTAAGCTGGTTTTGTCCATTTCTACCCATGTTTGCTCATCTCTAACCCTTTTAAGCCAACTTTGACGACTTCGAAACCATTTTTGCCCACTTGCAACCCGTTTGAAGCCATATTTTTCCTTTTCCAACCCAGGTTTGCACACCTCTGACACTTCTGGGGACAATTTTGGCCGTAACTAACCTGTTTTTGCACTTCTCTATCCCTTTGGAAGCCATTTTTGGCCATTTCTAACCCTCTTTAAGCCATTTTTAACCCACTTCAAGCCATCTTTGGTCATTTCTCAGCCAGTTTTGCACTTCTCTAACCATTTTTAAACTTGGTTTTGTCCATTTCTGACCATGTTTGCTCATCTCTAACCCTTTTAAGCCAACTTTAACGACTTCGAAACCATTTTTGCCCACTTGCAACCTGTTTGAAGCCATATTTTTCCTTTTCCAACCCAGGTTTGCACACCTCTGACACTTCTGGGGACAATTTTGGCCGTAACTAACCTGTTTTTGCACTTCTCTATCCCTTTTGGAAGCCATTTTTGGCCATTTCTAACCCTCTTTAAGCCATTTTTAACCCACTTCAAGCCATCTTTGGTCATTTCTCAGCCAGTTTTGCACTTCTCTAACCATTTTTAAGCTGGTTTTGTCCATTTCTAACCCATGTTTGCTCATCTCTAACCCTTTTAAGCCAACTTAAACGACTTCGAAACCATTTTTGCCCACTTGCAACCTGTTTGAAGCCATATTTTTCCTTTTCCAACCCGGGTTTGCACACCTCTGACACTTCTGGGGCCAATTTTGGCCGTGAAACCCGTTTTTGTACTTCTCTATCCCTTTGGAAGCCATTTTTGGCCATTTCTAACCCTCTTTAAGCCATTTTTAACCCACTTCAAGCCATCTTTGGTCATTTCTCAGCCAGTTTTGCACTTCTCTAACCATTTTTAAGCTGGTTTTGTCCATTTCTGACCCATGTTTGCTCATCTCTAACCCTTTTAAGCCAACTTTGACGACTTCGAAACCATTTTTGCCCACTTGCAACCTGTTTGAAGCCATATTTTTCCTTTTCCAATTCAGGTTTGCACACCTCTGACACTTCTGGGGCCAATTTTGGCCGTAACTAACCTGTTTTTGCACTTCTCTATCCCTTTTGGAAGCCATTTTTGGCCATTTCTAACCCTCTTTAAGCCATTTTTAACCCACTTCAAGCCATCTTTGGTCATTTCTCAGCCAGTTTTGCACTTCTCTAACCATTTTTAAGCTGGTTTTTGTCTTTTCTTACCCATTTTTTTACCGTATTTTACATGTTTTCAGCCGTTTTTGGCCATTTCTAACCCTCATTAAGCCATTTTTAACCCACTTCAAGCCATCTTTCGTCATTTCTCAGCCAGTTTTGCACTTCTCTAACCATTTTTAAACTTGTTTTGTCCATTTCTGACCCATGCTTGCTCATCTCTAACCCTTTTAAGCCAACTTTAACGACTTCGAAACCATTTTTGCCCACTTGCAACCTGTTTGAAGCCATATTTTTCCTTTTCCAACCAGGTTTGCACACCTCTGACACTTCTGGGGACAATTTTGGCCGTAACTAACCTGTTTTTGCACTTCTCTATCCTTTTGGAAGCCATTTTTGGCCATTTCTACCCTCTTTAAGCCATTTTTAACCCACTTCAAGCCATCTTTGGTCATTTCTCAGCCAGTTTTGCACTTCTCTAACCATTTTTAAGCTGGTTTTGTCCATTTCTAACCCATGTTTGCTCATCTCTAACCCTTTAAGCCAACTTTGATGACTTCGAAACCATTTTTGCCCACTTGCAACCCGTTTGAAGCCATATTTTCCTTTTCCAACCCAGGTTTGCACACCTCTGACACTTCTGGGGCCAATTTTGGCCGTGACTAACCGTTTTTGTACTTCTCTATCCCTTTTGGAAGCCATTTTTGGCCATTTCTAACCCTCTTTAAGCCATTTTTAACCCACTTCAAGCCATCTTTGGTCATTTCTCAGCCAGTTTTGCACTTCTCTAACCATTTTTAAGCTGGTTTTGTCCATTTCTGACCCATGTTTGCTCATCTCTAACCCTTTTAAGCCAACTTTAACGACTTCAAAACCATTTTTGCCCACTTGCAACCTGTTTGAAGCCATATTTTTCCTTTTCCAACCAGGTTTGCACACCTCTGACACTTCTGGGGCCAATTTTGGCCGTAACTAACCCGTTTTTGTACTTCTCTATCCCTTTTGGAAGCCATTTTTGGCCATTTCTAACCCTCTTTAAGCCATTTTTAACCCACTTCAAGCCATCTTTGGTCATTTCTCAGCCAGTTTTGCACTTCTCTAACCATTTTTAAGCTGGTTTTGTCCATTTCTAACCCATGTTTGCTCATCTCTAACCCTTTTAAGCCAACTTTAACGACTTCGAAACCATTTTTGCCCACTTGCAACCTGTTTGAAGCCATATTTTTCCTTTTCCAACCCAGGTTTGCACACCTCTGACACTTCTGGGGCCAATTTTGGCCGTGACTAACCCGTTTTTGCACTTCTCTATCCCTTTTGGAAGCCATTTTTGGCCATTTCTAACCCTCTTTAAGCCATTTTTAACCCACTTCAAGCCATCTTTGGTCATTTCTCAGCCAGTTTTGCACTTCTCTAACCATTTTTAAGCTGGTTTTTGTCTTTTCTTACCCATTTTTTTACCGTATTTTACATGTTTTCAGCCGTTTTTGGCCATTTCTAACCCTCATTAAGCCATTTTTAACCCACTTCAAGCCATCTTTGGTCATTTCTCAGCCAGTTTTGCACTTCTCTAACCATTTTTAAGCTGGTTTTGTCCATTTCTGACCCATGTTTGCTCATCTCTAACCCTTTTAAGCCAACTTTAACGACTTCGAAACCATTTTTGCCCACTTGCAACCTGTTTGAAGCCATATTTTTCCTTTTCCAACCCAGGTTTGCACACCTCTGACACTTCTGGGGCCAATTTTGGCCGTAACTAACCGTTTTTGCACTTCTCTATCCCTTTTGGAAGCCATTTTTGGCCATTTCTAACCCTCTTTAAGCCATTTTTAACCCACTTCAAGCCATCTTTGGTCATTTCTCAGCCAGTTTTGCACTTCTCTAACCATTTTTAAACTTGTTTTGTCCATTTCTGACCCATGCTTGCTCATCTCTAACCCTTTTAAGCCAACTTTAACGACTTCAAAACCATTTTTGCCCACTTGCAACCTGTTTGAAGCCATATTTTTCCTTTTCCAACCCAGGTTTGCACACCTCTGACACTTCTGGGGACAATTTTGGCCGTAACTAACCTGTTTTTGCACTTCTCTATCCCTTTTGGAAGCCATTTTTGGCCATTTCTAACCTCTTTAAGCCATTTTTAACCCACTTCAAGCCATCTTTGGTCATTTCTCAGCCAGTTTTGCACTTCTCTAACCATTTTTAAGCTGGTTTTGTCCATTTCTAACCCATGTTTGCTCATCTCTAACCCTTTTAAGCCAACTTTAACGACTTCGAAACCATTTTTGCCCACTTGCAACCTGTTTGAAGCCATATTTTTCCTTTTCCAACCCGGGTTTGCACACCTCTGACACTTCTGGGGCCAATTTTGGCCGTGACTAACCCGTTTTTGTACTTCTCTATCCCTTTGGAAGCCATTTTTGGCCATTTCTAACCCTCTTTAAGCCATTTTTAACCCACTTCAAGCCATCTTTGGTCATTTCTCAGCCAGTTTTGCACTTCTCTAACCATTTTTAAGCTGGTTTTGTCCATTTCTGACCCATGTTTGCTCATCTCTAACCCTTTTAAGCCAACTTTGACGACTTCGAAACCATTTTTGCCCACTTGCAACCCGTTTGAAGCCATATTTTCCTTTTCCAATTCAGGTTTGCACACTCTGACACTTCTGGGGCCAATTTTGGCCGTAACTAACCTGTTTTTGCACTTCTCTATCCCTTTGGAAGCCATTTTTGGCCATTTCTAACCCTCTTTAAGCCATTTTTAACCCACTTCAAGCCATCTTTGGTCATTTCTCAGCCAGTTTTGCACTTCTCTAACCATTTTTAAGCTGGTTTTTGGCTTTTCTTACCCATTTTTTTACCGTATTTTACATGTTTTCAGCCGTTTTTGGCCATTTCTAACCCTCATTAAGCCATTTTTAACCCACTTCAAGCCATCTTCGTCATTTCTCAGCCAGTTTTGCACTTCTCTAACCATTTTTAAACTTGTTTGTCCATTTCTGACCCATGCTTGCTCATCTCTAACCCTTTTAAGCCAACTTTAACGACTTCGAAACCATTTTTGCCCACTTGCAACCTGTTTGAAGCCATATTTTTCCTTTTCAAACCAGGTTTGCACACCTCTGACACTTCTGGGGACAATTTTGGCCGTAACTAACCTGTTTTTGCACTTCTCTATCCCTTTGGAAGCCATTTTGGCCATTTCTTACCTCTTTAAGCCATTTTAACCCACTTCAAGCCATCTTTGGTCATTTCTCAGCCAGTTTTGCACTTCTCTAACCATTTTTAAGCTGGTTTGTCCATTTCTAACCCATGTTTGCTCATCTCTAACCCTTTTAAGCCAACTTGACGACTTCGAAACCATTTTGCCCACTTGCAACCTGTTTGAAGCCATATTTTCCTTTTCCAACCAGGTTTGCACACCTCTGACACTTCTGGGGCCAATTTGCCGTGACTAACCCGTGTTTTTGTACTTCTCTATCCCTTTGGAAGCCATTTTTGGCCATTTCTAACCCTCTTTAAGCCATTTTTAACCCACTTCAAGCCATCTTTGGTCATTTCTCAGCCAGTTTTGCACTTCTCTAACCATTTTTAAGCTGGTTTTGTCCATTTCTGACCCATGTTTGCTCATCTCTAACCCTTTTAAGCCAACTTTGACGACTTCGAAACCATTTTTGCCCACTTGCAACCTGTTTGAAGCCATATTTTTCCTTTTCCAACCCAGGTTTGCACACCTCTGACACTTCTGGGCCAATTTTGCCGTAACTAACCTGTTTTTGCACTTCTCTATCCTTTTGGAAGCCATTTTTTGCCATTTCTAACCCTCTTTAAGCCATTTTTAACCCACTTCAAGCCATCTTTGGTCATTTCTCAGCCAGTTTTGCACTTCTCTAACCATTTTTAAGCTGGTTTTGTCCATTTCTGACCCATGTTTGCTCATCTCTACCCTTTTAAGCCAACTTTAACGACTTCAAAAACCATTTTGCCCACTTGCAACCTGTTTGAAGCCATATTTTTCCTTTTCCAACCAGGTTTGCACACCTCTGACACTTCTGGGGCCAATTTTGGCCGTAACTAACCTGTTTTTGCACTTCTCTATCCTTTTGGAAGCCATTTTGGCCATTTCTAACCTCTTTAAGCCATTTTTAACCCACTTCAAGCCATCTTTGGTCATTTCTCAGCCAGTTTTGCACTTCTCTAACCATTTTTAAGCTGATTTTGTCCATTTCTGACCCATGTTTGCTCATCTCTAACCCTTTTAAGCCAACTTTGACGACTTCGAAACCATTTTTGCCCACTTGCAACCGTTTGAAGCCATATTTTTTCCTTTTCCAACCCAGGTTTGCACACCTCTGACACTTCTGGGGCCAATTTTGGCCGTAACTAACCTGTTTTTGCATTCTTCTCTATCCCTTTTGGAAGCCATTTTTGGCCATTTCTAACCCTCATTAAGCCATTTTTAACCCACTTCAAGCCATCTTTGGTCATTTCTCGGCCAGTTTTGCACTTCTCTAACCATTTTTAAACTTGTTTTGTCCATTTCTGACCCATGCTTGCTCATCTCTAACCCTTTTAAGCCAACTTTAACGACTTCGAAACCATTTTTGCCCACTTGCAACCTGTTTGAAGCCATATTTTTCCTTTTCCAACCAGGTTTGCACACCTCTGACACTTCTGGGGACAATTTTGGCCGTAACTAACGTTTTTTGCACTTCTCTATCCCTTTTGGAAGCCATTTTTGGCCATTTCTTACCCTCTTTAAGCCATTTTTAACCCACTTCAAGCCATCTTTGGTCATTTCTCAGCCAGTTTTGCACTTCTCTAACCATTTTTAAGCTGGTTTTGTCCATTTCTACCCATGTTTGCTCATCTCTAACCCTTTTAAGCCAACTTTAACGACTTCGAAACCATTTTGCCCACTTGCAACCTGTTTGAAGCCATATTTTCCTTTTCCAACCCGGGTTGCACACCTCTGACACATTGGGGCCAATTTTGGCCGTGACTAACCCGTTTTTGTACTTCTCTATCCCTTTGGAAGCCATTTTTGGCCATTTCTAACCCTCTTTAAGCCATTTTTAACCCACTTCAAGCCATCTTTGGTCATTTCTCAGCCAGTTTTGCACTTCTCTAACCATTTTTAAGCTGGTTTTGTCCATTTCTGACCCATGTTTGCTCATCTCTAACCTTTTAAGCCAACTTTGACGACTTCGAAACCATTTTGCCCACTTGCAACCTGTTTGAAGCCATATTTTTCTTTTCCAACCCAGGTTTGCACACCTCTGACACTTCTGGGGCCAATTTTGGCCGTAACTAACCGTTTTTGCACTTCTCTATCCCTTTTGGAAGCCATTTTTGGCCATTTCTAACCTTTAAGCCATTTTTAACCCACTTCAAGCCATCTTGGTCATTTCTCAGCCAGTTTTGCACTTCTCTAACCATTTTTAAGCTGGTTTTTGTCTTTTCTTACCCATTTTTTTACCGTATTTTTACATGTTTTCAGCCGTTTTTTGGCCATTTCTAACCCTCATTAAGCCATTTTTAACCCACTTCAAGCCATCTTTGGTCATTTCTCAGCCAGTTTTGCACTTCTCTAACCATTTTTAAGTGGTTTTGTCCATTTCTGACCCATGTTTGCTCATCTCTAACCCTTTTAAGCCAACTTTACGACTTCGAAACCATTTTTGCCCACTTGCAACCTGTTTGAAGCCATATTTTTCCTTTTCCAACCCAGGTTTGCACACCTCTGACACTTCTGGGGACAATTTTGGCCGTAACTAACCTGTTTTGCACTTCTCTATCCCTTTTGGAAGCCATTTTTGGCCATTTCTAACCCTCTTTAAGCCATTTTTAACCCACTTCAAGCCATCTTTGGTCATTTCTCAGCCAGTTTGCACTTCTCTAACCATTTTAAGCTGGTTTTTGTCTTTTCTTACCATTTTTTTACCGTATTTTACATGTTTTCAGCCCTTTTTGGCCATTTCTAACCCTCATTAAGCCATTTTAACCACTTCAAGCCATCTTTCGTCATTTCTCAGCCAGAGTTTGCACTTCTCTAACCATTTTTAAACTTGTTTTGTCCATTTCTGACCCATGCTTGCTCATCTCTAACCCTTTTAAGCCAACTTTAACAACTTCGAAACCATTTTTGCCCACTTGCAACCTGTTTGAAGCCATATTTTTCCTTTTCCAACCCAGGTTTGCACACCTCTGACACTTCTGGGGACAATTTTGGCCGTAACTAACCTGTTTTTGCACTTCTCTATCCCTTTGGAAGCCATTTTTGGCCATTTCTTACCCTCTTAAGCCATTTTTAACCCACTTCAAGCCATCTTTGGTCATTTCTCAGCCAGTTTTGCACTTCTCTAACCATTTTTAAGCTGGTTTGTCCATTTCTAACCCATGTTTGCTCATCTCTAACCCTTTTAAGCCAACTTTGACGACTTCGAAACCATTTTTGCCCACTTGCAACCCGTTTGAAGCCATATTTTCCTTTTCCAATTCAGGTTTGCACACCTCTGACACTTCTGGGGCCAATTTTGGCCGTGACTAACCCGTTTTTGTACTTCTCTATCCCTTTGGAAGCCATTTTTGGCCATTTCTAACCCTCTTTAAGCCATTTTTAACCCACTTCAAGCCATCTTTGGTCATTTCTCAGCCAGTTTTGCACTTCTCTAACCATTTTTAAGCTGGTTTTGTCCATTTTTGTGACCCATGTTTGCTCATCTCTAACCCTTTTAAGCCAACTTTGACGACTTCGAAACCATTTTTGCCACTTGCAAACCTTTTTGAAGCCATATTTTTCCTTTTCCAATTCAGGTTTGCACACCTCTGACACTTCTGGGGCCAATTTTGGCCGTAACTAACCTGTTTTTGCACTTCTCTATCCCTTTGGAAGCCATTTTTTGCCATTTCTACCCTTTTAAGCCATTTTTAACCCACTTCAAGCCATCTTTGGTCATTTCTCAGCCAGTTTTGCACTTCTCTAACCATTTTTAAGCTGGTTTTGTCCATTTCTGACCCATGTTTGCTCATCTCTAACCCTTTTAAGCCAACTTTGACGACTTCGAAACCATTTTTGCCACTTGCAACCTGTTTGAAGCCATATTTTTCCTTTTCCAACCCAGGTTTGCACACCTCTGACACTTCTGGGGACAATTTTGGCCGTAAAAACCTGTTTTTGCATTCTCTATCCCTTTTGGAAGCCATTTTTGGCCATTTCTAACCTCTTTAAGCCATTTTTAACCCACTTCAAGCCATCTTGGTCATTTCTCAGCCAGTTTTGCACTTCTCTAACCATTTTTAAGCTGGTTTTGTCCATTTCTGACCCATGTTTGCTCATCTCTAACCCTTTTAAGCCAACTTTGACGACTTCGAAACCATTTTTGCCCACTTGCAACCTGTTTGAAGCCATATTTTTCCTTTTCCAACCGGGTTTGCACACCTCTGACACTTCTGGGGCCAATTTTGGCCGTGACTAACCTGTTTTTGTACTTCTCTACTTTTGGAAGCCATTTTTTGCCATTTCTAACCTCTTTAAGCCATTTTTAACCCACTTCAAGCCATCTTTGGTCATTTCTCAGCCAGTTTTGCACTTCTCTAACCATTTTTAAGCTGGTTTTGTCCATTCTGACCCATGTTTGCTCATCTCTAACCCTTTTAAGCCAACTTTAACGACTTCGAAAACCATTTTTGCCCACTTGCAACCTGTTTGAAGCCATATTTTTCCTTTTCCAACCCAGGTTTGCACACCTCTGACACTTCTGGGGACAATTTTGGCCGTAACTAACCTGTTTTTGCACTTCTCTATCCTTTTGGAAGCCATTTTTGCCATTTCTTACCCTCTTTAAGCCATTTTTAACCCACTTCAAGCCATCTTTGGTCATTTCTCAGCCAGTTTTGCACTTCTCTAACCATTTTTAAGCTGGTTTTGTCCATTTCTGACCCATGTTGCTCATCTCTAACCCTTTTAAGCCAACTTAACGACTTCAAAACCATTTTTGCCCACTTGCAACCTGTTTGAAGCCATATTTTTCCTTTTCCAACCGGTTTGCACACCTCTGACACTTCTGGGGCCAATTTTGGCCGTGACTAACCCGTTTTTGTACTTCTCTATCCTTTGGAAGCCATTTTTGGCCATTTCTAACCTCTTTAAGCCATTTTTAACCCACTTCAAGCCATCTTTGGTCATTTCTCAGCCAGTTTTGCACTTCTCTAACCATTTTTAAGCTGGTTTTGTCCATTTCTGACCCATGTTTGCTCATCTCTAACCTTTTAAGCCAACTTTGACGACTTCGAAACCATTTTTGCCCACTTGCAACCTGTTTGAAGCCATATTTTTCCTTTTCAACCCGGGTTTGCACACCTCTGACACTTCTGGGGCCAATTTTGGCCGTGACTAACCGTTTTTGTACTTCTCTATCCCTTTGGAAGCCATTTTTGGCCATTTCTAACCCTCTTTAAGCCATTTTTAACCCACTTCAAGCCATCTTTGGTCATTTCTCAGCCAGTTTTGCACTTCTCTAACCATTTTTAAGCTGGTTTTTGTCTTTCTTACCCATTTTTTTACCGTATTTTACATGTTTTCAGCCGTTTTTTGGCCATTTCTAACCCTCATTTAAGCCATTTTTAACCCACTTCAAGCCATCTTTGGTCATTTCTCAGCCAGTTTTGCACTTCTCTAACCATTTTTAAAGCTGGTTTGTCCATTTCTGACCCATGTTTGCTCATCTCTAACCTTTTAAGCCAACTTTGACGACTTCGAAACCATTTTTGCCCACTTGCAACCTGTTTGAAGCCATATTTTTCCTTTTCCAACCCAGGTTTGCACACCTCTGACACTTCTGGGGCAATTTTGGCCGTAACTAACCTGTTTTTGCACTTCTCTATCCCTTTGGAAGCCATTTTTGGCCATTTCTAACCCTCTTTAAGCCATTTTTAACCCACTTCAAGCCATCTTTGGTCATTTCTCAGCCAGTTTTGCACTTCTCTAACCATTTTTAAGGTGGTTTTTGTCTTTTCTTACCCATTTTTTTACCGTATTTTACATGTTTCAGCCGTTTTTGGCCATTTCTAACCCTCATTAAGCCATTTTTAACCCACTTCAAGCCATCTTGGTCATTTCTCAGCCAGTTTTGCACTTCTCTAACCATTTTTAAACTTGTTTTGTCCATTTCTGACCCATGCTGCTCATCTCTAACCCTTTTAAGCCAACTTTAACGACTTCGAAACCATTTTTGCCCACTTGCAACCTGTTTGAAGCCATATTTTTCCTTTTCCAACCAGGTTTGCACACCTCTGACACTTCTGGGGACAATTTTGGCCGTAACTAACCTGTTTTTGCACTTCTCTATCCCTTTTGGAAGCCATTTTTGGCCATTTCTACCCTCTTTAAGCCATTTTTAACCCACTTCAAGCCATCTTTGGTCATTTCTCAGCCAGTTTTGCACTTCTCTAACCATTTTTAAGCTGGTTTTGTCCATTTCTAACCATGTTTGCTCATCTCTAACCCTTTTAAGCCAACTTTGACGACGACTTCGAAACCATTTTTGCCCACTTGCAACCTGTTTGAAGCCATATTTTTCCTTTTCCAACCCGGGTTTGCACACCTCTGACACTTCTGGGGCCAATTTGGCCGTGACTAACCCGTTTTTGTACTTCTCTATCCCTTTGGAAGCCATTTTTGGCCATTTCTAACCCTCTTTAAGCCATTTTTAACCACTTCAAGCCATCTTGGTCATTTCTCAGCCAGTTTTGCACTTCTCTAACCATTTTAAGCTGGGTTTGTCCATTCTGACCCATGTTTGCTCATCTCTAACCCTTTTAAGCCAACTTTGACGACTTCGAAACCATTTTTGCCCACTTGCAACCGTTTGAAGCCATATTTTTCCTTTTCCAATTCAGGTTTGCACACCTCTGACACTTCTGGGGCCAATTTTGGCCGTAACTAACCTGTTTTTGCACTTCTCTATCCCTTTGGAAGCCATTTTTGGCCATTTCTAACCTCTTTAAGCCATTTTTAACCCACTTCAAGCCATCTTTGGTCATTTCTCAGCCAGTTTTGCACTTCTCTAACCATTTTAAGCTTGTTTTGTCCATTTCTGACCCATGTTTGCTCATCTCTAACCCTTTTAAGCCAACTTAACGACTTCGAAACCATTTTGGCCACTTGCAACCTGTTTGAAGCCATATTTTTCCTTTTCCAACCAGGTTTGCACACCTCTGACACTTCTGGGGCCAATTTTGGCCGTAACTAACCTGTTTTTGCACTTCTCTATCCTTTTGGAAGCCATTTTTGGCCATTTCTAACCCTCTTTAAGCCATTTTAACCCACTTCAAGCCATCTTTGGTCATTTCTCAGCCAGTTTTGCACTTCTCTAACCATTTTTAAGCTGGTTTTGTCCATTTCTGACCCATGTTTGCTCATCTCTAACCCTTTTAAGCCAACTTTAACGACTTCGAAACCATTTTTGCCCACTTGCAACCCGTTTGAAGCCATATTTTTCCTTTCCAACCCAGGTTTGCACACCTCTGACACTTCTGGGGCCAATTTTGGCCGTAACTAACCTGTTTTTGCACTTCTCTATCCCTTTGGAAGCCATTTTTGGCCATTTCTAACCTCTTTAAGCCATTTTTAACCCACTTCAAGCCATCTTTGGTCATTTCTCAGCCAGTTTTGCACTTCTCTAACCATTTTTAAGCTGGTTTTGTCCAATTCTAACCCATGTTTGCTCATCTCTAACCCTTTTTAAGCCAACTTTAACGACTTCAAAACCATTTTTGCCCACTTGCAACCTGTTTGAAGCCATATTTTTCCTTTTCCAACCCAGGTTTGCACACCTCTGACACTTCTGGGGCAATTTTGGCCGTAACTAACCGTTTTTGTTCTCTATCCCTTTGGAAGCCATTTTTGGCCATTTCTAACCCTCTTTAAGCCATTTTTAACCACTTCAAGCCATCTTTGGTCATTTCTCAGCCAGTTTTGCACTTCTCTAACCATTTTTAAGCTGGTTGTCCATTTCTAACCCATGTTTGCTCATCTCTAACCCTTTTAAGCCAACTTTAACGACTTCGAAACCATTTTGCCCACTTGCAACCTGTTTGAAGCCATATTTTTCCTTTTCCAACCCGGGTTTGCACACCTCTGACACTTCTGGGGCAATTTTGGCCGTGACTAACCCGTTTTTGTACTTCTCTATCCTTTGGAAGCCATTTTGGCCATTTCTAACCCTCTTTAAGCCATTTTTAACCCACTTCAAGCCATCTTTGGTCATTTCTCAGCCAGTTTTGCACTTCTCTAACCATTTTAAGCTGGTTTTGTCCATTTCTGACCCATGTTTGCTCATCTCTAACCTTTTAAGCCAACTTTGACGACTTCGAAACCATTTTTGCCCACTTGCAACCCGTTTGAAGCCATATTTTTCCTTTTCCAACCCAGGTTTGCACACCTCTGACACTTCTGGGGCCAATTTGGCCGTAACTAACCTGTTTTTGCACTTCTCTATCCCTTTTGGAAGCCATTTTTGGCCATTTCTAACCCTCTTTAAGCCATTTTAACCCACTTCAAGCCATCTTTGGTCATTTCTCAGCCAGTTTTGCACTTCTCTAACCATTTTTAAGCTGGTTTTGTCTTTTCTTACCCATTTTTTACCGTATTTACATGTTTTCAGGTGTTTTGGCCATTTCTAACCCTCATTAAGCCATTTTTAACCCACTTCAAGCCATCTTTCGTCATTTCTCAGCCAGTTTTGCACTTCTCTAACCATTTTTAAACTTGTTTTGTCCATTTCTGACCCATGCTTGCTCATCTCTAACCCTTTTAAGCCAACTTTAACGACTTCGAAACCATTTTTGCCCACTTGCAACCTGTTTGAAGCCATATTTTTCCTTTTCCAACCCAGGTTTGCACACCTCTGACACTTCTGGGGACAATTTTGGCCGTAACTAACCGTTTTTGCACTTCTCTATCCCTTTGGAAGCCATTTTTGGCCATTTCTAACCCTCTTTAAGCCATTTTTAACCCACTTCAAGCCATCTTTGGTCATTTCTCAGCCAGTTTTGCACTTCTCTAACCATTTTAAGCTGGTTTTGTCCATTTCTGACCCATGTTTGCTCATCTCTAACCCTTTTAAGCCAACTTTGACGACTTCGAAACCATTTTTGCCCACTTGCAACCTGTTTGAAGCCATATTTTTCCTTTTCCAATTCAGGTTTGCACACCTCTGACACTTCTGGGGCCAATTTTGGCCGTGACTAACCCGTTTTTGTACTTCTCTATCCCTTTGGAAGCCATTTTTGGCCATTTCTAACCCTCTTTAAGCCATTTTTTAACCCACTTCAAGCCATCTTTGGTCATTTCTCAGCCAGTTTTGCACTTCTCTAACCATTTTTAAGCTGGTTTTTGTCTTTTCTTACCCATTTTTTTACCGTATTTTTACATGTTTTCAGCCGTTTTTGCCATTTCTAACCCTCATTAAGCCATTTTTAACCCACTTCAAGCCATCTTTCGTCATTTCTCAGCCAGTTTTGCACTTCTCTAACCATTTTTAAACTTGTTTTGTCCATTTCTGACCCATGCTTGCTCATCTCTAACCTTTTAAGCCAACTTTAACGACTTCGAAACCATTTTTGCCCACTTGCAACTGTTTGAAGCCATATTTTTCCTTTTCAACCAGGTTTGCACACCTCTGACACTTCTGGGGACAATTTTGGCCGTAAACTAACCTGTTTTTGCACTTCTCTATCCCTTTTGGAAGCATTTTTGGCCATTTCTAACCCTCTTTAAGCCATTTTTAACCCACTTCAAGCCATCTTTGGTCATTTCTCAGCCAGTTTTGCACTCTCTAACCATTTTTAAGTGGTTTGTCCATTTCTGACCCATGTTTGCTCATCTCTAACCCTTTTAAGCCAACTTTGACGACTTCGAAACCATTTTTGCCCACTTGCAACCTGTTTGAAGCCATATTTTCCTTTTCCAACCGGGTTTGCACACCTCTGACACTTCTGGGGCAATTTTGGCCGTAACTAACCCTTTTTGCACTTCTCTATCCCTTTGGAAGCCATTTTGGCCATTTCTAACCCTCTTTAAGCCATTTTTAACCCACTTCAAGCCATCTTTGGTCATTTCTCAGCCAGTTTTGCACTTCTCTAACCATTTTTAAGCTGGTTTTGTCCATTTCTAACCCATGTTTGCTCATCTCTAAACCTTTTAAGCCAACTTTAACGACTTCGAAACCATTTTTGCCCACTTGCAACCTGTTTGAAGCCATATTTTTCCTTTTCCAACCCCGGTTTGCACACCTCTGACACTTCTGGGGCCAATTTTGGCCGTGACTAACCCGTTTTTGTACTTCTCTATCCCTTTGGAAGCCATTTTTGGCCATTTCTAACCCTCTTTAAGCCATTTTTAACCCACTTCAAGCCATCTTTGGTCATTTCTCAGCCAGTTTTGCACTTCTCTAACCATTTTAAGCTGGTTTTGTCCATTTCTGACCCATGTTTGCTCATCTCTAACCCTTTTAAGCCAACTTTGACGACTTCGAAACCATTTTGCCCACTTGCAACCGTTTGAAGCCATATTTTTCCTTTTCCAACCAGGTTTGCACACCTCTGACACTTCTGGGGCCAATTTTGGCCGTAACTAACCTGTTTTTGCACTTCTCTATCCCTTTGGAAGCCATTTTTGGCCATTTCTAACCCTCTTTAAGCCATTTTTAACCCACTTCAAGCCATCTTTGGTCATTTCTCAGCCAGTTTTGCACTTCTCTAACCATTTTAAGCGGGTTTTGTCTTTTCTTACCCATTTTTTTACCGTATATTTACATGTTTCAGCCGTTTTTGGCCATTTCTAACCCTCATTAAGCCATTTTTAACCCACTTCAAGCCATCTTTCGTCATTTCTCAGCCAGTTTTGCACTTCTCTAACCATTTTTAAACTTGTTTTGTCCATTTCTGACCCATGCTTGCTCATCTCTAACCCTTTTAAGCCAACTTTAACGACTTTGAAACCATTTTTGCCCACTTGCAACCTGTTTGAAGCCATATTTTTCCTTTTCCAACCCAGGTTTGCACACCTCGACACTTCTGGGGACAATTTGGCCGTAAACTAACTGTTTTTGCACTTCTCTATCCCTTTGGAAGCCATTTTTGGCCATTTCTAACCCTCTTTAAGCCATTTTTAACCCACTTCAAGCCATTTTGGTCATTTCTCAGCCAGTTTGCACTTCTCTAACCATTTTTAAGCTGGTTTTGTCCATTTCTGACCCATGTTTGCTCATCTCTAACCCTTTTAAGCCAACTTTGACGACTTCGAAACCATTTTTGCCCACTTGCAACCTGTTTGAAGCCATATTTTTCCTTTTCCAACCCGGGTTTGCACACCTCTGACACTTCTGGGGCCAATTTTGGCCGTAACTAACCTGTTTTTGCACTTCTCTATCCCTTTTGGAAGCCATTTTTGGCCATTTCTAACCTCTTTAAGCCATTTTTAACCCACTTCAAGCCATCTTTGGTCATTTCTCAGCCAGTTTTGCACTTCTCTAACCATTTTTAAGCTGGTTTTTGTCTTTTCTTACCATTTTTTACCGTATTTTACATGTTTTCAGCCGTTTTTTGGCCATTTCTAACCCTCATTAAGCCATTTTTAACCCACTTCAAGCCATCTTTCGTCATTTCTCAGCCAGTTTTGCACTTCTCTAACCATTTTTAAACTTGTTTTGTCCATTTCTGACCATGCTTGCTCATCTCTAACCTTTTAAGCCAACTTTAACGACTTCGAAACCATTTTTGCCACTTGCAACCTGTTTGAAGCCATATTTTTCCTTTCCAACCCAGGTTTGCACACCTCTGACACTTCTGGGGACAATTTGGCCGTAACTAACCTGTTTTTGCACTTCTCTATCCCTTTTGGAAGCCATTTTTGGCCATTTCTAACCCTCTTTAAGCCATTTTTAACCCACTTCAAGCCATCTTTGGTCATTTCTCAGCCAGTTTTGCACTTCTCTAACCATTTTTAAGCTGGTTTTGTCCATTTCTAACCATGTTTGCTCATCTCTAACCCTTTTAAGCCAACTTTGACGACTTCGAAACCATTTTTGCCACTTGCAACCTGTTTGAAGCCATATTTTTCCTTTTCCAACCCGGGTTTGCACACCTCTGACACTTCTGGGGCCAATTTTGGCCGTTGACTAACCGTTTTTGTACTTCTCTATCCCTTTGGAAGCCATTTTGGCCATTTCTAACCCTTTTAAGCCATTTTTAACCCACTTCAAGCCATCTTTGGTCATTTCTCAGCCAGTTTTGCACTTCTCTAACCATTTTTAAGCTGGTTTTGTCCATTTCTGACCCATGTTTGCTCATCTCTAACCCTTTTAAGCCAACTTTGACGACTTCGAAACCTTTTGCCCACTTGCAACCGTTTGAAGCCATATTTTCCTTTTCCAATTCAGGTTTGCACACTTCTGACACTTCTGGGGCCAATTTTGGCCGTAACTAACCTGTTTTTGCATCTCTATCCTTTTGGAAGCCATTTTTGGCCATTTCTAACCCTCTTTAAGCCATTTTTAACCCACTTCAAGCCATCTTTGGTCATTTCTCAGCCAGTTTTGCACTTCTCTAACCATTTTTAAGCTGGTTTTTGTCTTTTCTTACCATTTTTTACCGTTTTTACATGTTTTCAGCCGTTTTTGGCCATATCTAACCCTCATTAAGCCATTTTAACCCACTTCAAGCCATCTTTCGTCATTTCTCAGCCAGTTTTGCACTTCTCTAACCATTTTTAACTTGTTTTGTCCATTTCTGACCCATGCTTGTCATCTCTAACCCTTTTAAGCCAACTTTAACGACTTCGAAACCATTTTTGCCCACTTGCAACCTGTTTGAAGCCATATTTTCCTTTCCACCCAGGTTTGCACACCTCTGACACTTCTGGGGACAATTTTGGCCGTAACTAACCTGTTTTTGCACTTCTCTATCCCTTTTGGAAGCCATTTTGGCCATTTCTTACCCTCTTTAAGCCATTTTTAACCCACTTCAAGCCATCTTTGGTCATTTCTCAGCCAGTTTTGCACTTCTCTAACCATTTTTAAGCTGGTGTTTGTCCATTTCTAACCATGTTTGCTCATCTCTAAACCCTTTTAAGCCAACTTTTGAACACAAACGACTTCGAAACCATTTTCAACCACTTGCAAACCTGTTCTGAAGCCATATTTTTCCTTTTCCAACAGGGTTTGCACACCTCTGAC